>NC_092150.1:94892928-95027532 GCF_045791955.1 Oncorhynchus clarkii lewisi | reverse complement strand
TGGGTTAAACATGTCTCAGAACAGCACATGGGTTAAACATGTCTCAGAACAGCATGTGGGTTAAACATGTCTCAGAACAGCACATGGATTAAACATGTCTCAGAACAGCACGTGGGTTAAACATGTCTCAGAACATCACGTGGGTTAAACATGTCTCAGAACAGCACGTGGGTTAAACATGTCTCAGAACAGCACGTGGGTTAAACATGTCTCAGAACAGCACGTGGGTTAAACATGTCTCAGAACAGCAAATTGGTTAAACATGTCTCAGAACACTCATGGGTTAAACATGTCTCAGAACAGCACATGGGTTAAACATGTCTCAGAACAGCACATGGGTTAAACATGTCTCAGATCAGCACATGTGTTAAACATGTCTCAGATCAGCACATGGGTTAAACATGTCTCAGAACAGCACATGGGTTAAACATGTCTCAGAACAGCACATGGGTTAAACATGTCTCAGAACAGCATGTGGGTTAAACATGTCTCAGAACAGCATGTGGGTTAAACATGTCTCAGAACAGCACGTGGGTTAAATATGTCTCAGAACAGCACATGGGTTAAACATGTCTCAGAACAGCATGTGGGTTAAACATGTCTCAGAACAGCACATGGGTTAAACATGTATCAGAACAGCACGTGGGTTAAACATGTTTCAGAAAAGCACGTGGGTTAAACATTCTCAGAACAGCACATGGGTTAAACATGTCTCAGAACAGCACGTGGGTTAAACATGTCTCAGAACAGCACATGGGTTAAACATGTCTCAGAACAGCAAATGGGTTAAACATGTCTCAGAACATCACATGGGTTAAACATGTCTCAGAACAGCACATGTGTTAAACATGTCTCAGAACAGCACATGGGTTAAACATGTCTCAGAACAGCACATGTGGGTTAAACATGTCTCAGAACAGCACATGGGTTAAACATGTCTCAGAACAGCACATGGGTTAAACATGTCTCAGAACAGCATGTGGGTTAAACATGTCTCAGAACAGCACATGGGTTAAACATGTCTCAGAACAGCACATGGGTTAAACATGTCTCAGAACAGCACGTGGGTTAAACATGTCTCAGAACAGCACATGGGTTAAACATGTCTCAGAACAGCACATGGGTTAAACATGTCTCAGAACAGCACATGGGTTAAACATGTCTCAGAACAGCACATGGGTTAAACATGTCTCAGAACAGCACATGGGTTAAACATGTCTCAGAACAGCACATGGGTACAAATTGTCTCGGAACAGCACATGGGTACAACATGTCTCAGAGCAGCACATGGGTTAAACATGTCTCAGAACAGCCGATGGGTTAAACATGTCTCAGAATAGCACATGGGTTAAACATGTCTCAGAACAGCACATGGGTTAAACATGTCTCAGAACAGCATTTGGGTTAAACATGTCTCAGAACAGCATGTTGGTACAACATGTCTCAGAACAGCACATGGTTTAAACATGTCTCAGAACAGCACATGGGTTAAACATGTCTGAGAACAGCACATGGGTTAAACATGTCTCAGAACAGCATGTGGGTTAAACATGTCTCAGAACAGCATGTGGGTTAAACATGTCTCAGAACAGCACATGGGTTAAACATGTCTCAGAACTGCATGTGGGTTAAACATGTCTCAGAACAGCACATGGGTTAAACATGTCTCAGAACAGCACAAGGGTTAAACATGTTTCAGAACAGCACGTGGGTTAAACATGTCTCAGAACAGCACATGGGTTAAACATGTCTCACAACAGCACGTGGGTTAAACATGTCTCAGAACAGCACATGGGTTAAACATATCTCAGAACAGCACATGGGTTAATGTCTCACAACAGCACGTGGATTAAACATGTCTCAGAACAGCACATGGGTTAAACATGTCTCAGAACAGCACATGGGTTAAACATGTCTCAGAACAGCATGTGGGTTAAACATGTTTCAGAACAGCCGATGGGTTAAACATGTCTCAGAACAGCACATGGGTTAAACATGTCTCAGAAAAGCACATGGGTTAAACATGTCTCAGAACAGCACATGGGTACAACATGTCTCAGAACAGCACATGGGTTAAACATGTCTCAGAACAGCACATGGGTTAAACATGTCTCAGAACAGCATGTGGGTTAAACATGTTTCAGAACAGCCGATGGGTTAAACATATCTCAGAACAGCACATGGGTTAAACATGTCTGAGAACAGCACATGGGTTAAACATGTCTCAGAACAGCATGTGGGTTAAACATGTCTCAGAACAGCACATGGGTTAAACGTGTATCAGAACAGCACGTGCGTTAAACATGTTTCAGAACAGCACGTGGGTTAAACATGTCTCAGAACAGCAAATTGGTTAAACATGTCTCAGAACACTCATGGGTTAAACATGTCTCAGAACAGCACATGGGTTAAACATGTCTCAGAACACCACATGGGTTAAACATGTGTCAGAACAGCACATGGATTAAACATGTCTCAGAACAGCACATGGGTACAACATGTCTCAGAACAGCACATGGGTTAAACATGTCTCAGAACAGCACATGGGTTAAACATGTCTCAGAACAGCATGTGGGTTAAACATGTTTCAGAACAGCCGATGGGTTAAACATGTCTCAGAACAGCACATGGGTTAAACATGTCTGAGAACAGCACATGGGTTAAACATGTCTCAGAACAGCATGTGGGTTAAACATGTCTCAGAACAGCACATGGGTTAAACGTGTATCAGAACAGCACGTGCGTTAAACATGTTTCAGAACAGCACGTGGGTTAAACATGTCTCAGAACAGCACATGGGTTAAACATGTCTCAGAACAGCACGTGGGTTAAACATGTCTCAGAACAGCACATGGGTTAAACATGTCTCAGAACAGCACGTTTTAAACATGTCTCAGAACAGCACATGGGTTAAACATGTCTCAAAACAGCATGTGTGTTAAACATGTCTCAGAACAGCACATGGGTTAAACATGTCTCAGAACAGCACATGGGCCTGTTTTCAGCAGATTAATAAAATGTATGCAGCACGTGCAAAGCCGTTACACAGCTGTATATGGTAAGTCTGAATAACAATTACTGAGATGTGGGTAGGAAGGCGTACGTTGGAAAGGCATACATTTCCTACGTCTGAAAAAGTCTCTAACTGAGGGAAAACACAAACACACAACTTGTCAATTACCTTAAACTTCTTAAGGCTAGGGGGCAGTATTTTTACATCTAGATGAAAAGCGTGCCCAAAGTAAACTGCCTGCTTCTCATGCCCAGAAGCTAGGATTTGCATAAAACACTCTGAAGGTTCTAAAACGGTTTGAATAATGTCTGTGAGTATAACAGAACTGATTTGGCAGGCGAAACCCCAAGGACAATCCATCCAGGAATTAAATTTTGAGGTCAATGTGTTTTTGAGGTCAATGTTTTCTATGGGAAGCTCTTTTTAATAGGAATTTGCTTGCAGTTCCTATGGATTCCACTAGATGTCAAGAGTCTTTAGAAATAGGTTGATGTATTTCTTTTGAGAAATGAAGAAGTAGCCCTGTCCTTTCCATGTGTCACTCCAGGTGGACTCTAGTCTTTTGGTGTGCGCGACCTGGACCGTGCTTCACTTTGTTTTCGTCCGGTATTGAACACAGTTTATCCCTTCTAAAATTGTATCGATTATTTACGTTTTAGGATACCTAAGGTTGGATTTCAAAAGTTGTTTGGAATGTTTGGACCAAGTTTACAGGTAACTTCTTAGATACTTTGTAGGCATGTTCGGCAAGTTGAAACCGGTGTATTTCTGAATCAAAAGCAAAATGCTTGTGATTCTAGTTCCAACAGTGCATTAATATCTAACAAGTAATCTAACAATTCCCCAACAACTACCTAATAAACACAAATCTAATGGTGTGAATGAGAATATGTACATATAAATATATGGATGAGCGATGGCCGAGAGGTATAGGCAAGATGCAGTAGATGGTATAAAATACAGTATATGTGATATTTAAAAAAAAACTTTTTAAGTTCACCAAAAGTGAAAATGCTCCCGCCTACCGCTTAAGGTATAGGGGGCAGCATTTTCACTTTTGGATAAATAGCGTGCCCAATTTCAACTTCCTGCTACTCATGCCAGGAATATAAGATATGCATATTATTAGTATATTTGGATAGAAAACACTTGGAGGTTTCTAAAACTGTTTGAATCATGTCTGTGAGTATAACAGAACTTATATAGCAGGCAAAACCCCAAGGACTAACTGTTCAGAATTTTGTATTTTTTTGCCTCTGACTGTTCCCTGAGCTGTCTTTGCCAAGGGATATTTCTTAGGAACCGGTTTTCAGTTCCTACCGCTTCCACTGGATGTCTCCAGTCTTTGGAATTTGGTTGAGGTTATTCATTTGTGCAACGAAGAAGAAGCACATCCTGGAACAACGTTACACTATTGTTAGTTGCGCAAGACGTAAAAAGGAGCATGGTTTGTTTACTTCCTGTATTGAACACAGATAGCCCCGTCTACAATTTGATCTATTATTAACGTTTAAAAATACCTAAAGTTGTATTACAAAAGTAGTTTGAAATATTTTGGCAAAGTTTATAGGCGACTTTTGAAATGTTTTGTAGTGACGTTGCGTTTTTTTGGCAGCTGTTTTTTTCTGGATCAAACGCGTCAAATAAATGGACATTTGGATATATATATGGACGGAATTAATCGAACAAAAGGACCAATTGTGATCTTTATGGGACATATTGGAGTGCCATCAAAAGAAGCTCGTCAAAGGTAATGCATGTTTTATATTTTATTTCAGCGTTTTGTGTAGCGCCTGCAGGGTTGAAATATGCTACTCTCTTTGTTGACATTCTTATGCTTTCGCCGAAAAGCATGTGCTATGGGTGGGTACTGCTATGGTGACCATTGAGCTGAGATAAGGTGGGGCTTTACCTAGCAAAGACTTATAGATGACCTGGAGCCAGTGGGTTTGGCAACGGATATGAAGCAAGGAGCAGCCAACGAGACCATACAGGTCGCGGTGGTGGGTGCTATATGGGGCTTTGGTGACAAAACGGATGGCACTGTAAAAGACTGCATCCAATTCGCTGAGTCGAGTGTTGGAGGCTGTTTTGTAAATTACATCGGCGAAGTCAAGGATCGGTAGTATAGTTAGTTTTACGAGGGTATGTTGGACAGCGTGAGTGAAGGATGCTTTGATGCGAAATAGGAAGCCGATTCTAGGTTTAATTTTGGATTGGAGATGATTAATGTGAGTCTGGAAGGAGAGTTTACCTAGGTATTTGTAGATGTCCACATATTCTAAGTCAGATCCGTCCAGAGTAGTGATGCTGGTAGCGATCGGTTGAAGAGCATGCATTTAGTTTTACTTGCATTTAAGAGCAGTTGGAGGCCACGGAAGGAGAGTTGATTGGCATTGAAGCTCTTCTGGAGGTTAGTAATGTAAGATGTGTAAACATTTTTAAAGTGGCATTGTTTAAAGTGGCATTGTTTAAAGTGACTAGCGGGCCATTTATTAAAGTGTCCAGTGATTGGGTCTCAATACAGTATATATGTAATGTAAGATATGTAACATTATTAAAGTTAATATTATTTATTTAAGAGGCATTATTTAAAGTGACTATGGATCCATTTATTAAAACTTCTTTGGGCTGCTAAATCGTTAACGGGATGATATGACAACAGCCAGTGAAATTGCAGGGCGCCAAATTCAAAACAACAGATATCTCATAATTAAAATTTCTCAAACAGACATGTATCTTATACCGTTTTAAAAGTAGTCTTGTTGTTAATCCCACCACAGTGTCCGATTTCAAATAAGATTTACGGCGAAAGCACCACAAACGATTATGTTAGGTCACCACCAAACCACAATAAAAACAGCCATTTTCCCAGCCATAGAAAGGAGTCACAAAAAGCACAAATAGAGATAAAATGAATCACTAACCTTTGATGATCTTCATCAGATGACACTCATAGGACTTCATGTTACACAATACATGTATGTTTTGTTTGATAAAGTTCATATTTATATCAAACATCTGAGTTTACATCGGCACGTTACATTCACTAGTTCCAAAAACATCCGGTGATTTTGCATAGCCCCATCGATTCAACAGAACTACTCATCATAAATGTAGATGATAATACAAGTTATACACATGGAATTATAGATATACCTCTCCTTAATGCAACCGCTGTGTCAGATTTCAAAAAAAAAATTTACAGAAAAAGCAAACCATGCAATAATCTGAGACGGCGCTCAGAACAATCAAGTCAAATTTACCGCCATGTTGTAGTCAACATAAACCATAAATGACATGCTAAATATTCCCTTACCTTTGATTATCTTCATCAGAATGCACTCCCAGGAATCCCAGGTCCACAATAAATGCTTGATTTGTTCAATAATGTCCGTAATTTATGTCTAATTAGCTACTTTTGTTAGCTCGTTTGGTACACCTATCCAAACGCTGGTACTTGTCGACCATTTTTTCGGACAAAATCTTCAAAAAGTTATATTACAGGTCGAAGAAACATTTCAAACTAAGTACAGAATCAATCATTAGGATGTTTTTATCATAAATCTTCTATAAAGTTCCAACCAGAGAATTCCTTTGTGTCTTGAGGAGGAACGGAACGCAGGAAGTTATCATGCGGTATGCGCATGACCTGGAACTGGCTCTCTGCCAGTAGCCTGACTCATTCCCCTCTCATTCAGTCCCACAACACAATAGAAGCCTCATTCAAATTGCTATAGACGGTTGACATCTAGTGGAAGCCCTAGGAAGTGAATCTTCATTCATATCTCAAGGGTATTTCAATAGGGAATGGGCTGAATATATACCAACCTCAGATTTCTCTGTTTGGATTTATTCTCAGGTTTTTGCCTGCAATATGAGTTATGTTATAATCACAGACATCATTCAAACAGTTTTAGAAAACTCAGAGTGTTTTCTATTCAATAATAATAATAATATGCATATATTAGCAACTGAGACTGAGGAGCAGGCCGTTTACTCTGGGCACCTTTCATCCAAGATACTCAATAGTGCCCATGCAGCCATAAGAAGTTAAAGTGTCCAGTGATTGGGCCTCAGTGTAGGCAGCAGCCTCACTGAGTTAGTAATAGCTTTTTGAGGGCAGTGCAGTTGCCGTACCAGGCGGTGAAACAGCCCGACAGGATGCTCTCTATTGTGCATCTGTAAAAGTTTGTCAGGGTTTTTGGTGACAGGCCAAATTTCTTCAGCCTCCTATATATCAGAAAGTCCAGGACTCAGTTGCCCAGGGAGGGGTTGAGACCAGGGCCTCCAGCTTGATAATGAGTTTCGAGGGTACTATGGTGTTGAATCCTGAGCTGTAGTCAATGAATAGCATTCTTACATACAGTTGATTTCGGAAGTGTACAAACACCTTAAATACATTCAAATACATTTAAACTCAGTTTATCACAATTTCTGACATTTAATCCCAGTAAAAATCCCTGTTTTAGGTCAGTTAGGATCACCACTTCATTTTAAGAATGTGAAATGTCAGAATAATAGTAGAGAGAGTGATTCATTTCAGCTTTTATTTATTTCATCACATTCCCATTGTGTCAGAAGTTTACATGCACTGAATTAGTATTTGGTAGAATTCCCTTTAAATTGTTGAACTTGGGTCAAATGTTTCGGGTAGCCTTCCACAAGCTTCCCACAATGTGCGAATTTTGGCCCCTTCCTCCTGACAGAGCTGGTGTAACTGAATCAGGTTTGTAGGCCTCCTTGCTCGCACATGCTTTTTCAGTTCTGCCCACACATTTTCTATAGGACTCAGGTCAGAGCTTTGTAATGGCCACTCCAATACCTTGACTATGTTGTCCTAAAGCATTTTGCCACAACTTTGGAAGTATGCTTGTTTTCATTGTCCATTTGGAAGACCCATTTGGGTCCTGACAGACGTCTTGAGATGTAGCTTCAATATATCCACATAGTTTTCCGTCCTCATGATGCCATCTAATTTGTGAAGTGAACCACTCCCTACTGCAGCAAAGCACCCCCACAACATGATGCTGCCACCGCCGTTCTTCATGGTTGGGATGGTGTTCTTCGGCTTACAAGCCTCCCCCTTTTTCCTCCAAAAATAACGATGGTCATTAGGGCCAAACAGTTCTCTTTTCTTTTCATCAGACCAGAGGATATTTCTCCAAAAAGCATGATCTTTGTCCCCATGTGCAGTTGCAAACCGTAGTCTGGCTTTTTTTATGGCGGATATGGAGCAGTGGCTTCTTCCTTGCTGAGCGGACTTTCAGGTTATGTCGATATAGGAATTGTTTTACTGTGGAAATAAATACCTTTGTATCTGTCTCCTCCAGCATCTTCACAAGGTCCTTTGCTGTTGTTCTGGGATTGATTTGCACTTTTCGCACTAAAGTACGTTCCACTCTAGGAGACAGAACGTATCTCCTTCCTGAGAGGTTTGACGGCTGCGTGGTCCCATGGTGTTTATACTTGCGTACTATTGTTTGTACAGATGAACGTGGTACCTTCAGGCGTTTGGAAATTGCTCACAAGGATGAACCAGACTTGTGGAGGTCTACAATGTTTTTTCAGGTCTTGGCTGACTTCTTTTGATTTTCCCATGATGTCAAGCAATGAGGCAATGAGTTTAAAGGTAGGCCTTCAAATACATCCACAGGTACACCTCCAAGCTTCTAAGGCCATGACATAATTTGCGGGAATTTTCCAAGCTGTTTAAAGGCTCAGTCAACTTAGTGTATGTGAACTTCTGACCCACTGAAATTGTGAAACAGTGAATTGTAAGTGAAATAATCTGTCTGTAAACAATTGTTTGAAATGACTTGTGTTACGCACAAAGTAGATGCCCTAACCGACTTGCCAACACTATAGTTTGTTAACAAGAAATTTGTGAAGTGGTTGAAAAACAAGTTTTAATGACTCCAACCTAAGTGTATGTAAACTTCCGACATCAACTGTATGTATTATTTTTGTCCAGATGGGATAGGGCAGTGTGCAGTGTGATGGCGATAGCATCATCTGTGGACCTGTTGGGGCGGTATGCAAACTGAAATGGGTCTAGGGTGACCGGTAAGTTGGCTGTGATATGATCCTTGACTAGCCTCTCTGTAACGGTTGTCTTGGGTGGAAGGAGGAGAGGACCAAAGCGCAGCTTGGTTAGTGTTCATCTTATTTAATAATAATCCAAACTGAACACTTCAAATTACAAAACAACAAAGTGAAAACCGAAACAGTTCTGTCTGGTGCAGACCCCAAAAGACTGAAAATAACCACCCACAAAACACAATTGAAAACATGCTACCTAAATATGGTTCTCAATCAGGGACAACGATTGACAGCTGCCTCTGATTGAGAACCATATCAGGCCAAACACAGAAATAGAAAAATATAGAAAAACTAACATAGACAACCCACCCAACTCACGCCCTGACCATACTAAAACAAAAGACAAAACAAAGGAACTAAGGTCAGAACGTGACACTCTCAAAGCACTTCATGATGAAAGAAGTGAGTGCTACGGGGAGGTAGTCATTTAGTTCAGTTATAGTTGCCTTCTTTGGTAAGCGAACAATGCTAGCCATCTTGAAGCATGTTGGGACAACAGACGGGTAGGGAGAGATTATATATGACTGTAAACAAACCAGCCAGCTGGTCTGTGCATGCTCTGAGGACACGGCTAGGGATGTAGTCTGGTACAGAGGCCTTGCAAGGATTAAAGAGTTGAAATGTTTTACTCACGTCAGCCACTGAGAAGGAGGGGGTGGCACAGTCATGGTGAGCATTCCGCGACCGTGGCACTATACAATCCTCAAAGAGGGCAAAGAAGGTGTGTTGTTACATACTCACTGGACTCTACCCTCACACTCACTAGACTACCCACTGACTCACTAGACTCTACCCTCACACTCACTAGACTACCCTCACACTCTCAAGACTCTACCCTCACACTGACTAGACTACCCACACACTCACTAGACTACCCACTGACTCACTAGACTCTACCCTCACACTCACTAGACTACCCTCACACTCTCAAGACTCTACCCTCACACTGACTAGACTACCCTCACACTCACTAGACTCTACCCACACACTCACTAGACTACCCACTGACTCACTAGACTCTACCCTCACACTCACTAGACTACCCTCACACTCTCAAGACTCTACCCTCACACTCACTAGACTACGCACACACTCTCAAGACTCTACCCTCACACTGACTAGACTACCCTCACACTCACTAGACTCTACCCACACACTCACTAGACTACCCACTGACTCACTAGACTCTACCCTCACACTCACTAGACTACCCTCACACTCTCAAGACTCTACCCTCACACTCACTAGACTACGCACACACTCTCAAGACTCTACCCTCACACTGACTAGACTACCCTCACACTGACTAGACTACGCACACAGGCACTGGACTCTACCCTCACACTCACTAGACTACGCACACAGGCACTGGACTCTACCCTCACACTCACTAGACTACGCACACACTCTCAAGACTCTACCCACACACTGACTAGACTACCCACTGACTCACTAGACTCTACCCTCACACTCACTAGACTACGCACACACTCTCAAGACTCTACCCACACACTCACTAGACTACCCACTGACTCACTAGAATCTACCCACACACTCACTAGACTACGCACACACTCTCTAGACTCTACCCACACACTCTCAAGACTCTACCCTCACACTCACTAGACTACGCACACACTCTCAAGACTCTACCCTCACACTCACTAGACTACGCACACACTCAATAGACTCTACCCACACACTCACTAGACTACCCAATGACTCACTAGACTCTACCCTCACACTCTCTAGACTACCCACACACTCTCTAGACTCTACCCACACACTCACTAGACTCTACCCACACACTCAATAGACTCTACCCACACACTCACTAGACTACCCAATGACTCACTAGACTCTACCCACACACTCACTAGACTCTACCCACACACTCAATAGACTCTACCCACACACTCACTAGACTACCCACACACTCACTAGACTCTACCCACACACTCACTAGACTACCCAATGACTCACTAGACTCTACCCACACACTCACTAGACTCTACGCACACACTCAATAGACTCTACCCACACACTCACTAGACTACCCACTGACTCACTAGACTCTACCCACACACTCACTAGACTACGCACACACTCTCAAGACTCTACCCACACACTGACTAGACTACCCACTGACTCACTAGACTCTACCCACACACTCACTAGACTACGCACACACTCTCAAGACTCTACCCACACACTGACTAGACTACCCACTGACTCACTAGACTCTACCCACACACTCACTAGACTACGCACACACTCTCAAGACTCTACCCACACACTGACTAGACTACCCACTGACTCACTAGACTCTACCCACACACTCACTAGACTACCCACACACTCTCTAGACTCTACCCACACACTCACTAGACTCTACCCACACACTCAATAGAGTCTACCCACACAGGCACTAGACTCTACCCACATACCCACAAGACTCTACCCACACAGGAACTAGACTCTACCCACACACTCACTAGACTCTATCCACACACTCAATAGACTCTACCCACACAGGAACTAGACTCTAACCACACACTCACTAGACTCTACCCACACACTCACTATACTACCCACACGCTCACAACACTACCCACACACTCACTACACAACCCCCAAACTCACTAGACTCTACCCACACATTCACTATACTACCCACACACTCACTAGACTCTACCCACACACTCACTATACTACCCACACGCTCACTACACTACCCACACACTCACTACACTACTCACAAACTCACTAGACTCTACCCACACACTCACTATACTACCCACACACTCACTACACTACCCACGCACTCACTACACTACCCACAAACTCACTAGACTCTACCCACACACTGAGGGCAGGCAACAACATCTCCACCCCGCTGATCCTCAACACTGGGGCCCCACAAGGGTGCGTTCTGAGCCCTCTCCTGTACTCCCTGTTCACCCACGACTGCGTGGCCACGCACGCCTCCAACTCAATCATCAAGTTTGCGGACGACACAACAGTGGTAGGCTTGATTACCAACAACGACGAGACGGCCTACAGGGAGGAGGTGAGGGCCCTCGGAGTGTGGTGTCAGGAAAATAACCTCACACTCCACGTCAACAAAACTAAGGAGATGATTGTGGACTTCAGGAAACAGCAGAGGGAACACCCCCCTATCCACATCGATGGAACAGTAGTGGAGATGGTAGTAAGTTTTAAGTTCCTCGGCGTACACATCACAGACAAACTGAATTGGTCCACCCACACAGACAGCATCGTGAAGAAGGCGCAGCAGCGCCTCTTCAACCTCAGGAGGCTGAAGAAATTTGGCTTGTCACCAAAAGCACTCACAAACTTCTACAGATGCACAATCGAGAGCATCCTGTCGGGCTGTATCACCGCCTGGTACGGCAACTGCTCCGCCCACAACCGTAAGGCTCTCCAGAGGGTAGTGAGGTCTGCACAACGCATCACCGGGGGCAAACTACCTGCCCTCCAGGACACCTACACCACCCGATGTCACAGGAAGGCCATAAAGATCATCAAGGACAACAACCACCCGAGCCACTGCCTGTTCACCCCGCTATCATCCAGAAGGCGAGGTCAGTACAGGTGCATCAAAGCTGGGACCGAGAGACTGAAAAACAGCTTCTATCTCAAGGCCATCAGACTGTTAAACAGCCACCACTAACAATGAGTGGCTGCTGCCAACACACTGACTCAACTCCAGCCACTTTAATAATGGGAATTGATGGGAAATGATGTAAAATATATCACTAGCCACTTTAAACAATGCTACCTAATATAATGTTTACATACCCTACATTATTCATCTCATATGTATACGTATATACTGTACTCTATATAATCTACTGCATCTTTATGTAATACATGTATCACTAGCCACTTTAACTATGCCACTTTGTTTACATACTCATCTCATATGTATATACTGCACTCAATACCATCTACTGTATCTTGCCTATGCCGCTCTGTACCATCACTCATTCATATATCTTTATGTACATATTCTTTATCCCCTTACACTTGTAAGACAGTAGTTTTGGAATTGTTAGCTAGATTACTTGTTGGTTATTACTGCATTGTCGGAACTAGAAGCACAAGCATTTCGCTACACTTGCATTAACAGCTGCTAACCATGTGTATGTGACAAATAAAATTTGATTTGATTTGATTTGAACTATATTACCCACACACTCACTGGACTCTATCCACAAACTCACTATACTACCCACACACTCACTGGACTCCACCGACACTCTCACTATACTACCCACACACTCACTGGACTCTATCCACACACTCACTATAGTACCCACACATTCACTAAACTCTAACAACACACTCACTGGACTCTACCCACACTCTCACTATACTACCCACACACTCACTAAACTCTACCCACACACTCACTAGACCTACCCACACACTCATTAGACTCTACCCACACACTAACTATATTACCCACACACTCAATAGACTCTACACACGCACTCACTAGACTCCACCCACGCACTCACTAGACTCTACCCACACACTCACTAGACTCTACCCACACACTCACTAGACTCTACCCACACACTCACTAGACTCTACCCACACACTCACCATACTACCCACACGCTCACTTCACTACCCACACACTCACCATACTACCTACACGCTCACTAGACTATACCCAAACACTCACTAAACTCTACCCACACGCCAACTATACTACCCACACACTCACTAAACTCTACCCACACACTCACTGAACTCTACCCATACTCTCACTACACTACCCACACACTCACTAACCTCTACCCACACACTCACTAGACCTACCCACGCACTCACTGGACTCTACCCACACACTCACTATTTCCTACCCACACACTCACTAGACACTACACACGCACTCACTAGACTCAACCCACACACTCACTAGACTCAACAAACACACTCACTAGACTCTACCCACATACTCATTAGACTCTGCCCACACGCTAACTATATTACACACACACTCACTGGACTCCACCCACACTCTCACTATACTACTCACACACTGACCAGACTTTAACCACACACTCACTAGACTCTACCCACACACTCACCATACTACCCACACGCTCACTTCACTACCCACACACTCACCATACTGCCTACACGCTCACTAGACTATACCCAAACACTCACTAAACTCTACCCACACGCCAACTATACTACCCACACACTCACTAAACTCTACCCACACACTCACTGAACTCTACCCATACTCTCACTACACTACCCACACACTCACTAACCTCTACCCACACACTCACTAGACCTACCCACGCACTCACTGGACTCTACCCACACACTCACTATTTCCTACCCACACACTCACTAGACACTACACACGCACTCACTAGACTCAACAAACACACTCACTAGACTCTACCCACATACTCATTAGACTCTGCCCACACGCTAACTATATTACACACACACTCACTGGACTCCACCCACACTCTCACTATACTACTCACACACTCACTAGACTCTACACACACACTCACTGGACTCTACCCACACACTCACTAGACTCTACCCACATACTCACTAGACCCTACCCACACACTCACTGGACTCTACCCACACACTCACTAGACTCTACACACACACTCACTAGACTCTACCCACACACTCACTAGACTCTACCCACACGCTAACTATATTACACACACACTCACTGGACTCTCCTCCACACACTCACTGGACTCTACCCACACACTCACTAGACTCTACACACACACTCACTGGACTCTACCCACACTCTCACTATACTACCCACACACTCACTGGACTCCACCCACACTCTCACTATAGTACCCACACATTCACTAAACTCTACCCACACACTCACTAGACCTACCCACGCACTCACTGGACTCTACCCACACACTCACTGGACTCTACCCACACACAGTCACTAGACTCTACCCACACACTCACTGGACTCTACCCACACACACCCTACACTAAACCCACACACTCACTGGACTCTACCCACACACGAACTAGACTCTACCCACACACTCACTGGACTCCACCCACACTCTCACTATACTACCCACACTCTCACTATACTACCCACACACTCACTAGACTACCCACACACTCACTAGACTACCCACACACACACTTGAATGTTCCCACACAGTCACTACACTCTACCCACACACTGAAAAGACTCTTCCAAACACCTACAAGACCACCCAAAAACTCACTGGACTCTACCCAGACACTGACTAGACTCTACCCACACTCTCACTGGACAATACCCACACACTGACTAGACTCTACCCACAATCTCCCTGGACGATACCATACACTCACTGGATAATAACATACACTGACTAGGCTATACCAACACGCTCACTAGACAAATACCCACACACTCAATAGACTCTACCCACACACTCAATAGACTCTACCCACACACTCACTGAACTCTACCCACACAGTCACTAGACTCTACCCACACAGTCACTAGACTCTACCCACACACTCACTGAACTCTACCCACACAGTCACTAGACTCTACCCACACAGTCACTAGACTCTACCCACACACTCACTAGACTCTACCCACACACTCACTAGACTCTACCCATATATACTCACTTGACTCTACCCACAAACTCACTAGACTCTACCCACACACTCACTAGACTCTACCCACACACTCACTGAACTCTACCCACACAGTCACTAGACTCTACCCACACACTCACTAGACTCTACCCACACAGTCACTAGACTTTACCCACACACTCACTAGACTCTACCCACACACTCACTAGACTCTACCCACATACTCACTAGACCCTACCCACACACTCACTGGACTCTACCCACACACTCACTAGACTCTACACACACACTCACTAGACTCTACCCACACACTCACTAGACTCTACCTACACGCTAACTATATTACACACACACTCACTGGACTCTCCTCCACACACTCACTGGACTCTACCCACACACTCACTAGACTCTACACACACACTCACTGGACTCTACCCACACTCTCACTATACTACCCACACACTCACTGGACACCACCCACACTCTCACTATAGTACCCACACATTCACTAAACTCTACCCACACACTCACTAGACCTACCCACGCACTCACTAGACCTACCCACGCACTCACTGGACTCTACCCACACACTCACTGGACTCTACCCACACACAGTCACTAGACTCTACCCACACACTCACTGGACTCTACCCACACACACCCTACACTAAACCCACACACTCACTGGACTCTACCCACACACAAACTAGACTCTACCCACACACTCACTAGACTCCACCCACACTCTCACTATACTACCCACACTCTCACTATACTACCCAAACAATCACTGGACTCTACCCACACACTCACTAGACTACCCACACACTCACTAGACTACCCACACACACACTTGAATGTTCCCACACAGTCACTACACTCTACCCACACACTGAAAAGACTCTTCCAAACACCTACAAGACCACCCAAAAACTCACTGGACTCTACCCAGACACTGACTAGACTCTACCCACACTCTCACTGGACAATACCCACACACTGACTAGACTCTACCCACAATCTCCCTGGACGATACCATACACTCACTGGATAATAACATACACTGACTAGGCTATACCAACACGCTCACTAGACAAATACCCACACACTCAATAGACTCTACCCACACACTCAATAGACTCTACCCACACACTCACTGAACTCTACCCACACAGTCACTAGACTACCCACACACTCACTAAACTCTACCCACACACTCACTAGACCTACCCACACACTCATTAGACTCTACCCACACACTAACTATATTACCCACACACTCAATAGACTCTACACACGCACTCACTAGACTCCACCCACGCACTCACTAGACTCTACCCACACACTCACTAGACTCTACCCACACACTCACTAGACTCTACCCACACACTCACTAGACTCTACCCACACACTCACTAGACTCTACCCACACACTCACCATACTACCCACACGCTCACTTCACTACCCACACACTCACCATACTACCTACACGCTCACTAGACTATACCCAAACACTCACTAAACTCTACCCACACGCCAACTATACTACCCACACACTCACTAAACTCTACCCACACACTCACTGAACTCTACCCATACTCTCACTACACTACCCACACACTCACTAACCTCTACCCACACACTCACTAGACCTACCCACGCACTCACTGGACTCTACCCACACACTCACTATTTCCTACCCACACACTCACTAGACACTACACACGCACTCACTAGACTCAACCCACACACTCACTAGACTCAACAAACACACTCACTAGACTCTACCCACATACTCATTAGACTCTGCCCACACGCTAACTATATTACACACACACTCACTGGACTCCACCCACACTCTCACTATACTACTCACACACTGACCAGACTTTAACCACACACTCACTAGACTCTACCCACACACTCACCATACTACCCACACGCTCACTTCACTACCCACACACTCACCATACTGCCTACACGCTCACTAGACTATACCCAAACACTCACTAAACTCTACCCACACGCCAACTATACTACCCACACACTCACTAAACTCTACCCACACACTCACTGAACTCTACCCATACTCTCACTACACTACCCACACACTCACTAACCTCTACCCACACACTCACTAGACCTACCCACGCACTCACTGGACTCTACCCACACACTCACTATTTCCTACCCACACACTCACTAGACACTACACACGCACTCACTAGACTCAACAAACACACTCACTAGACTCTACCCACATACTCATTAGACTCTGCCCACACGCTAACTATATTACACACACACTCACTGGACTCCACCCACACTCTCACTATACTACTCACACACTCACTAGACTCTACACACACACTCACTGGACTCTACCCACACACTCACTAGACTCTACCCACATACTCACTAGACCCTACCCACACACTCACTGGACTCTACCCACACACTCACTAGACTCTACACACACACTCACTAGACTCTACCCACACACTCACTAGACTCTACCCACACGCTAACTATATTACACACACACTCACTGGACTCTCCTCCACACACTCACTGGACTCTACCCACACACTCACTAGACTCTACACACACACTCACTGGACTCTACCCACACTCTCACTATACTACCCACACACTCACTGGACTCCACCCACACTCTCACTATAGTACCCACACATTCACTAAACTCTACCCACACACTCACTAGACCTACCCACGCACTCACTGGACTCTACCCACACACTCACTGGACTCTACCCACACACAGTCACTAGACTCTACCCACACACTCACTGGACTCTACCCACACACACCCTACACTAAACCCACACACTCACTGGACTCTACCCACACACGAACTAGACTCTACCCACACACTCACTGGACTCCACCCACACTCTCACTATACTACCCACACTCTCACTATACTACCCACACACTCACTAGACTACCCACACACTCACTAGACTACCCACACACACACTTGAATGTTCCCACACAGTCACTACACTCTACCCACACACTGAAAAGACTCTTCCAAACACCTACAAGACCACCCAAAAACTCACTGGACTCTACCCAGACACTGACTAGACTCTACCCACACTCTCACTGGACAATACCCACACACTGACTAGACTCTACCCACAATCTCCCTGGACGATACCATACACTCACTGGATAATAACATACACTGACTAGGCTATACCAACACGCTCACTAGACAAATACCCACACACTCAATAGACTCTACCCACACACTCAATAGACTCTACCCACACACTCACTGAACTCGACCCACACAGTCACTAGACTCTACCCACACAGTCACTAGACTCTACCCACACACTCACTGAACTCTACCCACACAGTCACTAGACTCTACCCACACAGTCACTAGACTCTACCCACACACTCACTAGACTCTACCCACACACTCACTAGACTCTACCCATATATACTCACTTGACTCTACCCACAAACTCACTAGACTCTACCCACACACTCACTAGACTCTACCCACACACTCACTGAACTCTACCCACACAGTCACTAGACTCTACCCACACACTCACTAGACTCTACCCACACAGTCACTAGACTTTACCCACACACTCACTAGACTCTACCCACACACTCACTAGACTCTACCCACATACTCACTAGACCCTACCCACACACTCACTGGACTCTACCCACACACTCACTAGACTCTACACACACACTCACTAGACTCTACCCACACACTCACTAGACTCTACCTACACGCTAACTATATTACACACACACTCACTGGACTCTCCTCCACACACTCACTGGACTCTACCCACACACTCACTAGACTCTACACACACACTCACTGGACTCTACCCACACTCTCACTATACTACCCACACACTCACTGGACACCACCCACACTCTCACTATAGTACCCACACATTCACTAAACTCTACCCACACACTCACTAGACCTACCCACGCACTCACTAGACCTACCCACGCACTCACTGGACTCTACCCACACACTCACTGGACTCTACCCACACACAGTCACTAGACTCTACCCACACACTCACTGGACTCTACCCACACACACCCTACACTAAACCCACACACTCACTGGACTCTACCCACACACAAACTAGACTCTACCCACACACTCACTGGACTCCACCCACACTCTCACTATACTACCCACACTCTCACTATACTACCCAAACAATCACTGGACTCTACCCACACACTCACTAGACTACCCACACACTCACTAGACTACCCACACACACACTTGAATGTTCCCACACAGTCACTACACTCTACCCACACACTGAAAAGACTCTTCCAAACACCTACAAGACCACCCAAAAACTCACTGGACTCTACCCAGACACTGACTAGACTCTACCCACACTCTCACTGGACAATACCCACACACTGACTAGACTCTACCCACAATCTCCCTGGACGATACCATACACTCACTGGATAATAACATACACTGACTAGGCTATACCAACACGCTCACTAGACAAATACCCACACACTCAATAGACTCTACCCACACACTCAATAGACTCTACCCACACACTCACTGAACTCTACCCACACAGTCACTAGACTCTACCCACACAGTCACTAGACTCTACCCACACACTCACTGAACTCTACCCACACAGTCACTAGACTCTACCCACACAGTCACTAGACTCTACCCACACACTCACTAGACTCTACCCACACACTCACTAGACTCTACCCATATATACTCACTTGACTCTACCCACAAACTCACTAGACTCTACCCACACACTCACTAGACTCTACCCACACACTCACTGAACTCTACCCACACAGTCACTAGACTCTACCCACACACTCACTAGACTCTACCCACACAGTCACTAGACTTTACCCACACACTCACTAGACTCTACCCACACACTCACTAGACTCTACCCACATACTCACTAGACCCTACCCACACACTCACTGGACTCTACCCACACACTCACTAGACTCTACACACACACTCACTAGACTCTACCCACACACTCACTAGACTCTACCTACACGCTAACTATATTACACACACACTCACTGGACTCTCCTCCACACACTCACTGGACTCTACCCACACACTCACTAGACTCTACACACACACTCACTGGACTCTACCCACACTCTCACTATACTACCCACACACTCACTGGACTCCACCCACACTCTCACTATAGTACCCACACATTCACTAAACTCTACCCACACACTCACTAGACCTACCCACGCACTCACTAGACCTACCCACGCACTCACTGGACTCTACCCACACACTCACTGGACTCTACCCACACACAGTCACTAGACTCTACCCACACACTCACTGGACTCTACCCACACACACCCTACACTAAACCCACACACTCACTGGACTCTACCCACACACAAACTAGACTCTACCCACACACTCACTGGACTCCACCCACACTCTCACTATACTACCCACACTCTCACTATACTACCCAAACAATCACTGGACTCTACCCACACACTCACTAGACTACCCACACACTCACTAGACTACCCACACACACACTTGAATGTTCCCACACAGTCACTACACTCTACCCACACACTGAAAAGACTCTTCCAAACACCTACAAGACCACCCAAAAACTCACTGGACTCTACCCAGACACTGACTAGACTCTACCCACACTCTCACTGGACAATACCCACACACTGACTAGACTCTACCCACAATCTCCCTGGACGATACCATACACTCACTGGATAATAACATACACTGACTAGGCTATACCAACACGCTCACTAGACAAATACCCACACACTCAATAGACTCTACCCACACACTCAATAGACTCTACCCACACACTCACTGAACTCTACCCACACAGTCACTAGACTCTACCCACACAGTCACTAGACTCTACCCACACACTCACTGAACTCTACCCACACAGTTACTAGACTCTACCCACACAGTCACTAGACTCTACCCACACAGTCACTAGACTCTACCCACACACTCACTAGACTCTACCCACACACTCACTAGACTCTACCCATATATACTCACTTGACTCTACCCACAAACTCACTAGACTCTACCCACACACTCACTAGACTCTACCCACACACTTACTGAACTCTACCCACACAGTCACTAGACTCTACCCACACACTCACTAGACTCTACCCACAAACTCACTAGACTCTACCCACACACTCACTGAACTCTACCCACACAGTCACTAGACTCTACCCACAAACTCACTAGACTCTACCCACACACTCACTAGACTCTACCCACACACTCACTGAACTCTACCCACACAGTCACTAGACTTTACCCACACACTCACTAGACTCTACCCACACAGTCACTAGACTCTACCCACACACTCACTAGACTCTACCCACACACTCACTGAACTCTACCCACACACTCACTAGACTCTACCCACACAGTCACTAGACTTTACCCACACACTCACTAGACTCTACCCACACACTCACTAGACTCTACCCACACAGTCACTAGACTGTACCCACACACTCACTAGACTCTACCCACACACTCACTAGACTCTACCCACACACTCACTGAACTCTACCCACACAGTCACTAGACTCTACCCACACAGTCACTAGACTCTACCCACACACTCACTGAACTCTACCCACACAGTCACTAGACTCTACCCACACAGTCACTAGACTCTACCCACACACTCACTAGACTCTACCCACACACTCACTAGACTCTACCCATATATACTCACTTGACTCTACCCACAAACTCACTAGACTCTACCCACACACTCACTAGACTCTACCCACACACTTACTGAACTCTACCCACACAGTCACTAGACTCTACCCACACACTCACTAGACTCTACCCACAAACTCACTAGACTCTACCCACACACTCACTGAACTCTACCCACACAGTCACTAGACTCTACCCACAAACTCACTAGACTCTACCCACACACTCACTAGACTCTACCCACACACTCACTGAACTCTACCCACACAGTCACTAGACTTTACCCACACACTCACTAGACTCTACCCACACAGGCACTAGACTCTACCCACACACTCACTAGACTCTACCCACACACTCACTGAACTCTACCCACACACTCACTAGACTCTACCCACACAGTCACTAGACTTTACCCACACACTCACTAGACTCTACCCACACACTCACTAGACTCTACCCACACAGTCACTAGACTTTACCCACACACTCACTAGACTCTACCCACACACTCACTAGACTCTACCCACACACTCACTGAACTCTACCCACACAGTCACTAGACTCTACCCACACAGTCACTAGACTCTACCCACACACTCACTGAACTCTACCCACACAGTCACTAGACTCTACCCACACAGTCACTAGACTCTACCCACACACTCACTAGACTCTACCCACACACTCACTAGACTCTACCCATATATACTCACTTGACTCTACCCACAAACTCACTAGACTCTACCCACACACTCACTAGACTCTACCCACACACTCACTGAACTCTACCCACACAGTCACTAGACTCTACCCACACACTCACTAGACTCTACCCACACAGTCACTAGACTTTACCCACATACTCACTAGACTCTACCCACATACTCACTAGACCCTACCCACACACTCACTGGACTCTACCCACACACTCACTAGACTCTACACACACACTCACTAGACTCTACCCACACACTCACTAGACTCTACCTACACGCTAACTATATTACACACACACTCACTGGACTCTCCTCCACACACTCACTGGACTCTACCCACACACTCACTAGACTCTACACACACACTCACTGGACTCTACCCACACTCTCACTATACTACCCACACACTCACTGGACTCCACCCACACTCTCACTATAGTACCCACACATTCACTAAACTCTACCCACACACTCACTAGACCTACCCACGCACTCACTAGACCTACCCACGCACTCACTGGACTCTACCCACACACTCACTGGACTCTACCCACACACAGTCACTAGACTCTACCCACACACTCACTGGACTCTACCCACACACACCCTACACTAAACCCACACACTCACTGGACTCTACCCACACACGAACTAGACTCTACCCACACACTCACTGGACTCGACCCACACTCTCACTATACTACCCACACTCTCACTATACTACCCAAACAATCACTGGACTCTACCCACACACTCACTAGACTACCCACACACTCACTAGACTACCCACACACACACTTGAATGTTCCCACACAGTCACTACACTCTACCCACACACTGAAAAGACTCTTCCAAACACCTACAAGACCACCCAAAAACTCACTGGACTCTACCCAGACACTGACTAGACTCTACCCACACTCTCACTGGACAATACCCAAACACTGACTAGACTCTACCCACAATCTCCCTGGACGATACCATACACTCACTGGATAATAACATACACTGACTAGGCTATACCAACACGCTCACTAGACAAATACCCACACACTCAATAGACTCTACCCACACACTCAATAGACTCTACCCACACACTCACTGAACTCTACCCACACAGTCACTAGACTCTACCCACACAGTCACTAGACTCTACCCACACACTCACTGAACTCTACCCACACAGTCACTAGACTCTACCCACACAGTCACTAGACTCTACCCACACACTCACTAGACTCTACCCACACACTCACTAGACTCTACCCATATATACTCACTTGACTCTACCCACAAACTCACTAGACTCTACCCACACACTCACTAGACTCTACCCACACACTTACTGAACTCTACCCACACAGTCACTAGACTCTACCCACACACTCACTAGACTCTACCCACAAACTCACTAGACTCTACCCACACACTCACTGAACTCTACCCACACAGTCACTAGACTCTACCCACACACTCACTAGACTCTACCCACACACTCACTAGACTCTACCCATATATACTCACTTGACTCTACCCACAAACTCACTAGACTCTACCCACACACTCACTAGACTCTACCCACACACTTACTGAACTCTACCCACACAGTCACTAGACTCTACCCACACACTCACTAGACTCTACCCACACACTCACTGAACTCTACCCACACAGTCACTAGACTTTACCCACACACTCACTAGACTCTACCCACACAGGCACTAGACTCTACCCACACACTCACTAGACTCTACCCACACACTCACTGAACTCTACCCACACACTCACTAGACTCTACCCACACAGTCACTAGACTATACCCACACACTCACTAGACTCTACCCACACACTCACTAGACTCTACCCACACAGTCACTAGACTTTACCCACACACTCACTAGACTCTACCCACACACTCACTAGACTCTACCCACACACTCACTGAACTCTACCCACACAGTCACTAGACTCTACCCACACAGTCACTAGACTCTACCCACACACTCACTAGACTCTACCCACACACTCACATACCTTAAGGGAACATTTCGGCATTTCGTGTATGATCAGTGAGAAAGTCCATATTGCAAATGTACGGTCCCTTACTAGACGTCCGAAATCGTTTGTAAAATTCGCGGTCGGCGTCGGGCCGTGCGGTAGGGCCAGACCTACCGGGAAGTCATCAAATGAACTTTGTCGGACATTCGGTTTCCGTTTTATAAAATAAACAAGTTTTTGACCGTTTTTCCGCTGTCCCGGAATTTCCCACAAGAGGGCGTACGGAATCATATGGCAATTTGGCAAAACATCACGAATCACGACGGGGCCTTATCTCGAAAACGGAAAATATTTCGAAGCCGAAACTTGGTGAGCGTAGGTTTGGCATAATGGGCAGTTGGCCCCGAACAAGATGGCGTCTAGGCCTCGACGGTTTTTGAGTCATGGCCGTTTTTCTGGGATTAAAGGTCCTAAATGGAAATAGAGAAATTATTTTTCCACTTCAGGTCAAAGTCAAGGAGCCTCCGGTGTCAATAAAAAAAGAACCAGCCATTTATCTATCGTCATTTAAGAGAAACGGAACAATGACAACTTGGCGATGGTCACAAATAGGCGTTTTTTTTTTTCAACGGTTACAGATCCAGTTGCAGGGTGTTCATACGAATCTTTTTAAAGTGTGCTGCGGAGCTCTGCGAGATTTCTGTGATTTTCTATGATTTTCTGAAATAACACACACATACTAAACCCTCCGTAAATAACTCAGTTGTTAACGTAAAGACTTAAAACTCAGGATTCTGTAACAGCATACCCCAATGAGGATATGTGGTGATTTATAGCTTCCTGTGCCAACCGGAAGTGCCATAATTGGTGTCTCAGGGGCTGTTTCAAAGGGTTAAAAAAGTCTGATCTGTCCAAAACTTCATATATGTGATTAGGCAACCCCCATGAACTGTAAATCAGTCATTTTTCCCAAAAAAATTCAAAGGAAAAAAAAATCACACTAAAACACAACTTGAATGGAGGGACGTATTGGGGTGCGTAGAGACAGACAGTGGCTGCAATAGTTAGCTTTGTTCGAGCTAAAAAAGAACCGTCAGACCTAGAGTTCCGAAACTTTAGAAACCTGTTCTAGACCTCCGGTCGATGGTGCGTGGTGAGTTACGTGGCTCTAGACGGTTCTCGGACCGAGAAACAGCCTCGTACATTTGCAATACCTTCAATTCATTTTGACCATTACGAAAATGACCACGTTTAGAAAAGTCTCAGAGACGCAAGGCTAGGTGCATTGAAACCGGCTCGGCCCATAGAGACGGACCCCAACGTTTCTGTCCGATAGCTCGTTCAAGGACCCCGTAGCAAGGCATGGAAAAAAGTGGATTTTCAGCACCAATTAGGGTTTTTCTCGGACACCAAATGACCTATCGAGCCGAAACTCGGGATTCGGGGTCGCCTCACATAGGCCTTCACATAATGTCCGAACTGGACCCGCAGCTAGAACGTAACTATGTGTTTTACCTTTTTATTATGTTTTAAACTAAAGGCGCTGTGAATTATGGGACTGCTCTGACATATGTGATAGTTGGCTTCTAAATGAGTAGTAAAAAGTGGGTTTGGTGTCAATTGATATCCATTTGGTGTCATAATGACATCTAATTGACTGATGGACACTGACTTGCTAGTTGACTTTTGTACATTTGCAATATGTTTAAACGGAGAGGGACCATCACCAAAATGGCATTCTGAAATCAACACAAAAAATGGCATCACCATAGTCTCCAGACTGTGCCGAGTTCAAGGAGACGCCCCGCTTGACCGTAGCTCGTTCTGAGTGCAGCAAACTTGAAAAAAAGAAGGCCCAAAATGAAGCCTGCACCACAATGTCATTTGATTTTGGGTGGCAGTGAGAGAACCGTTAGGGTGAGAAGCACAATTCCACCACATGAATGTTCCTAAGGTCCTCCCGATCTGAACAAGCCTAACCTTGACCGTGTGGCATTAACCCTTCACAGTAAAACAGGGTTTTTTGATCTCACAGATTACAGTGACATCTCTCCCCATAGGAATACATAGCCTGCACCACAAAATTCAACCTGAAGCCTATATGGGTTATGAATGCCGTATGAACCTGTCTTCGGTACCAGTCCATCAGGCCACTATGAGATCTACCTGTGTCGAATCTAAGCTTCCTGGAGCAACCGGAAGTGGTTAAAATGCCCCTAAAAGTGTTTACCCATACACTGCCTGCAGTTTGATAGACATAGTGCATTCAACCCTGTGTAGATCAGTCAATTCTTAACGTAAAGACTTAAAACTCGGGATTCTGTAAGTGGCTATGTAAATCAAGACATGTGTTTACTTATAGCTTCCTGTGCCAACCGGAAGTGCCTTTAATTGGGTCACACTCTCTGTTTCGAAGGGTTAAAAAAGTCACATCTCTCCAAAACTTCATATGTGTGACTAGGTAACCCTTCTGAACTGTAAATCAGTCATTAATCCCAACAGATGTCAAAGAAAAGCTCCCTCACACACACACAGGAAGGATGGAGTGATAAAGTGCGGTGCTTAAAGACACAGAGAGCAGGAAATGGCATTACCATAATCCCTAGGCCGTACCGAGTTCAGCGAGATATCCCGCTTGACCGTAGCTCGCTCGGTCTAGGCGCAGCGAGCATTAGAATAGTAGGCCCAAAATGAAGCCTGCACCACAATGTCATTTGCTTTTGGGTGACAGTGAGAGAACCGTTAGAGTGAGAAGAAAAATTGCACCACATGAATGTTCCTAAGGTCCTCCCGATCTGAACAAGCCTAACCTTGACCGTGTGGCATTAACCCTTAACAGTAAAACAGTGTTTTTTGATCTCACAGATTACAGTGTCATCTCTCCCCATAGGAATACATTGCCTGCACCCCTAATTTCAACCTGAGGCCTATGTGGGTTATGAATGCCGTATGAACCTGTCTTCGGTACCAGTCCATCAGGCCACTATGAGGTCTACCTGTGTTGATTCTAAGCTTCCTGGACCAACCGGAAGTGGTTAAAATGCCCCTAAAAGTGTTTACCCATACACTGCATGCAGTTTGATAGACATAGTGCATTCAACCCTGTGTAGATCAGTCAATTCTTAACGTAAGGACTTAAAACTCAGGATTCTGTAACAGCATACCCCAATGAGGATATGTGTTGATTTATAACTTCCTGTGCCAACCGGAAGTGCCATAATTGGTGTCTCAGGGGCTGTTTCGAAGGGTTAAAAAAGTCTGATCTTTCCAAAACTTCATATGTGTGATTAGGCAACCCCCATGAACTGTAAATCAGTCATTTTTCCCAAAAAAATTCAAAGGAAAAAAAAATCACACTAAAACACAACTTGGAAGGAGGGACGTATTGGGGTGCGTAGAGACAGACAGTGGCTCCAATACTTAGCTTTGTTGGAGCTAAAAAAGAACCGTCGGACCTACAGTTCCGAAACTTTAGAAACCTGTTCTAGACCTCCCGTAGATGGTGCGTGGTGAGTTACGTGGCTCTAGAAGGTTCTCGGACCGAGAAACAGCCTCGTACATTTGAAATAACTTCAATTCATTTTTGCATCACGAAAAGGACGACATTTAGAAATGTCCCAGAGTCGCAAGACTAGGTGCATTGCAAACGTCTCGGCCCATATAGACAGACCCCAACGTTTCTGTCCAATAGCTCATTCAAGGACCCCGTAGCAAGTCATGGAAAATAGTGGATTTTCAGCACCAATTAGGGTTTTTCTCGGACACCAAATGACCTATCGAGCCGAAACTTGGGATTCGGGGTCGCCTCAGCTAGGCCAACACATAACATAAGAAATGGACCCGCAGCTAGAACGTAACTACGTGTTTTATGGTTTTTTTATGGTTTGAACCGAAGGGGTTGTGAATTTTGGGCCAGCTCTGAAGTATGTAATAGTTGGCTACTAAACGAGTTGGAAAAAGTGGGTTTGGTGTCAGTTTGTATCAGTTTGGTGGTCAGAATGATATCTAATTGACTGATGGACTCTTGTCCACTTGACTCTTGTACATTTGCAATATGATCCTATAGTGAAAAAACATCACCAAAAGCGACATTCTGAAATCAACCCAAACGAGCGATTGAGATGGCCCAGAATCACTGCAAAGCCATCCCGAGTTCATCGGGCCAGTCAATTTCACATTCCTGCAAGATTTTTATAGCATGACAAATTCGTGATGGTACCTGCCCTTTAAAACATATTGCAAATGCACAGTGACTTTGAAAAAGTAAGGAAACATAAACAAAAAAAATCAAACTTTTTTTTTTGGGGTGACCAGTTGCACGTGCATTTGCAATATGATTCTATAGTGAAAAAACATATTGCAAATGCACAGTGACTTTGAAAAAGTAAGGAAACATAAACAAAAAAAATCTAAAAAATGTTTGGGGGGATGACCAGTTGCATGTGCATTTGCAATATGTTTCTATAGTGAAAAAACATATTGCAAATGCACAGTGACTTTGAAAAAGTAAGGAAACATAAACAAAAAAAATCCAATTTTTTTTTGGGGGGTGACCAGTTGTACGTGCATTTGCAATATGATTCTATAGTGAAAAAACATATTGCAAATGCACAGTGACTTTGAAAAAGTAAGGAAACATAAACAAAAAAAATCTAAATTTTTTGGGGGGGGGTGACCAGTTGCATGTGCATTTGCAATATGATTCTATAGTGAAAAAACATATTGCAAATGCACAGTGACTTTGAAAAAGTAAGGAAACATAAACAAAAAAAATCTAAATTTTTTGGGGGGGGATGACCAGTTGCATGTGCATTTGCAATATGATTCTATAGTGAAAAAACATATTGCAAATGCACAGTGACTTTGAAAAAGTAAGGAAACATAAACAAAAAAAATCTAACTTTTTTTTTTTTGGGTGACCAGTTGCACGTGCATTTGCAATATGATTCTATAGTGAAAAAACATATTGCAAATGCACAGTGACTTTGAAAAAGTAAGGAAACATAAACAAAAAAAATCTAAATTTTTTGGGGGGGGATGACCAGTTGCATGTGCATTTGCAATATGATTCTATAGTGAAAAAACATATTGCAAATGCACAGTGACTTTGAAAAAGTAAGGAAACATAAACAAAAAAAATCTAAAATTTTTTTGGGGGGATGACCAGTTGCATGTGCATTTGCAATATGATTCTATAGTGAAAAAACATATTGCAAATGCACAGTGACTTTGAAAAAGTAAGGAAAAATAAACAAAAAAAATCTAATTTTTTTTGGGGGGGATGACCAGTTGCATGTGCATTTGCAATATGATTCTATAGTGAAAAAACATATTGCAAATGCACAGTGACTTTGAAAAAGTAAGGAAACATAAACAAAAAAAATCCAAAATTTTTATTTTTGGGTGACCAGTTGCACGTGCATTTGCAATATGATTCTATAGTGAAAAAACATATTGCAAATGCACAGTGACTTTGAAAAAGTAAGGAAACATAAACAAAAAAAATCTAAATTTTTTGGGGGGGGATGACCAGTTGCATGTGCATTTGCAATATGATTCTATAGTGAAAAAACATATTGCAAATGCACAGTGACTTTGAAAAAGTAAGGAAACATAAACAAAAAAAATCTAATTTTTTTGGGGGGATGACCAGTTGCATGTGCATTTGCAATATGATTCTATAGTGAAAAAACATATTGCAAATGCACAGTGACTTTGAAAAAGTAAGGAAAAATAAACAAAAAAAAATCTAATTTTTTTGGGGGGGGATGACCAGTTGCACGTGCATTTGCAATATGATTCTATAGTGAAAAAACATATTGCAAATGCACAGTGACTTTGAAAAAGTAAGGAAACATAAACAAAAAAAATCTAAATTTTTTTTGGGGGGATGACCAGTTGCACGTGCATTTGCAATATGATTCTATAGTGAAAAAACATATTGCAAATGCACAGTGACTTTGAAAAAGTAAGGAAACATAAACAAAAAAAATCATTTGCAATAAATTTTTTTGCACAGGGGGGATGACCAGTTGCACGTGCATTTGCAATATGATTCTATAGTGAAAAAACATATTGCAAATGCACAGTGACTTTGAAAAAGTAAGGAAACAAAAAAAATAAAAAAAACAAAAAAAATCTATAGTGAAAAAACATATTGCAAATGCACAGTGACTTTGAAAAAGTAAGGAAACATAAACAAAAAAATCTAAAATTTTTTTGGGGGGATGACCAGTTGCATGTGCATTTGCAATATGATTCTATAGTGAAAAAACATATTGCAAATGCACAGTGACTTTGAAAAAGTAAGGAAACATAAACAAAAAAAATCCAAAATTTTTATTTTTGGGTGACCAGTTGCACGTGCATTTGCAATATGATTCTATAGTGAAAAAACATATTGCAAATGCACAGTGACTTTGAAAAAGTAAGGAAAAATAAACAAAAAAAATCTAAATTTTTTTTGGGGGGATGACCAGTTGCACGTGCATTTGCAATATGATTCTATAGTGAAAAAACATATTGCAAATGCACAGTGACTTTGAAAAAGTAAGGAAAAATAAACAAAAAAAATCTAAATTTTTTTGGGGGGGATGACCAGTTGCATGTGCATTTGCAATATGATTCTATAGTGAAAAAACATATTGCAAATGCACAGTGACTTTGAAAAAGTAAGGAAACATAAACAAAAAAAATCCAAAATTTTTATTTTTGGGTGACCAGTTGCACGTGCATTTGCAATATGATTCTATAGTGAAAAAACATATTGCAAATGCACAGTGACTTTGAAAAAGTAAGGAAACATAAACAAAAAAAATCTAAATTTTTTGGGGGGGGATGACCAGTTGCATGTGCATTTGCAATATGATTCTATAGTGAAAAAACATATTGCAAATGCACAGTGACTTTGAAAAAGTAAGGAAACATAAACAAAAAAAATCTAAAATTTTTTTGGGGGGATGACCAGTTGCATGTGCATTTGCAATATGATTCTATAGTGAAAAAACATATTGCAAATGCACAGTGACTTTGAAAAAGTAAGGAAAAATAAACAAAAAAAAATCAAATTTTTTTTGGGGGGGATGACCAGTTGCACGTGCATTTGCAATATGATTCTATAGTGAAAAAACATATTGCAAATGCACAGTGACTTTGAAAAAGTAAGGAAAAATAAACAAAAAAAATCTAAAATTTTTTTGGGGGGATGACCAGTTGCACGTGCATTTGCAATATGATTCTATAGTGAAAAAACATATTGTAAATGCACAGTGACTTTGAAAAAGTAAGGAAACATAAACAAAAAAAATCTAAATTTTTTTGGGGGGGGGTGACCAGTTGCATGTGCATTTGCAATATGATTCTATAGTGAAAAAACATCACCAAAAGCGACATTCTGAAATCAACCCAAACGAGCGATTGAGATGACCCAGAATCACTGCAAAGCCATCCCGAGTTCATCGGGCCAGTCAATTTCACATTCCTGCAGGATTTTTATAGCATGACAAATTCGTGATGGTACCTGCCCATTAAAACATATTGCAAATGCACAGTGACTTTGAAAAAGTAAGGAAACATAGAATCAAATTATTATTTTTTGGGTTACCAGTTGCACATTTCAGATCACCAGTTGCACATTTCAGATCACCAGTTGCACATTTCAGATCACCAGTTGCACGGAGGAAAATCGTTACTTTTGACTTTGACTTTTGACTTCCTATGAAATCATATTCCAAATGGAGAAAACATATGCCTTATGCACTAGTAAAAAAAAAAAAAAATGATAATAAAGTATGACTAAAGTATGTTGATAAAGTTCTTATACATGTGTAATTGACATAAAAATTGAAAGAATTTTGAAAAACGGTCCAGAAAGCACTTTTTTAAGGATGTGTGAAGTTTTTTACCAAATTTTGACATTTTTGACTTTTGACTTTTGACTTCCTATGAAATCATATTGCAAATGGACAAAACATATGCCTTATGCGCATGTAATTAAAAAAAAACAAATTTGATATCAAAATTGGACAAAAGTATATTCATACAGTTCTTACACATGTGTAATTGACAAAAAAAGCGAAAGAAATTCGAAAAAAGGCCCAGAAAGCACTTTTTTAAGGGGTAAAAAGTTTTTGAAAAAAATATCATTTTTTCAAAATTTTTCTTTTGGATGTTGACTTGGGTTGCATTTCCAATATGAAAAACCCAGGTGGAGCGCACTCGCCCCCTGTTGGATTTTTGAGGTGTTACAATTGGCAATTGCCATATGGCATTTGCCATATACTTTGCACGAATCAACGCCGCTTTGGGTGGTATTGGACATCGTGTACATGGTTTGTCCAATGCCAATATTTTGACATTCATTTTTGTACAAATCAGGGGGGTATTCCCTTACTAGACTCTACCCATATATACTCACTTGACTCTACCCACACACTCACTAGACTCTACCCACACAGTCACTAGACTACCCACACACTCACTAGACTCTACCCACACACTCACTAGACTCTACCCACACACTCACTAGACTCTACCCACACACTCACTAGACTACCCACACACTCACTAGACTCTACCCACACACTCACTAGACTCTACCCACACACTCACTAGACTTTACCCATATATACTCACTTGACTCTACCCACACACTGACTAGACTCTACCCACACAGTCACTAGACTCTACCCACACAGTCACTAGACTCTACCCACACAGTCACTAGACTCTACCCACACACTGACTAGACTCTACCCACACAGTCACTAGACTCTACCCACACAGTCACTAGACTCTACCCACACAGTCACTAGACTCTACCCACACACTCACTAGACTTTACCCATATATACTCACTTGACTCTACCCACACACTGACTAGACTCTACCCACACAGTCACTAGACTCTACCCACACAGTCACTAGACTCTACCCACACAGTCACTAGACTCTACCCACACACTGACTAGACTCTACCCACACAGTCACTAGACTCTACCCACACAGTCACTAGACTCTACCCACACAGTCACTAGACTCTACCCACACACTCACTAGACTTTACCCTTATATACTCACTTGACTCTACCCACACACTGACTAGACTCTACCCACACAGTCACTAGACTCTACCCACACAGTCACTAGACTCTACCCACACAGTCACTAGACTCTACCCACACACTGACTAGACTCTACCCACACAGTCACTAGACTCTACCCACACAGTCACTAGACTCTACCCACACAGTCACTAGACTCTACCCACACACTCACTAGACTTTACCCATATATACTCACTTGACTCTACCCACACACTGACTAGACTCTACCCACACAGTCACTAGACTCTACCCACACAGTCACTAGACTCTACCCACACAGTCACTAGACTCTACCCACACACTGACTAGACTCTACCCACACAGTCACTAGACTCTACCCACACAGTCACTAGACTCTACCCACACACTCACTAGACTTTACCCATATATACTCACTTGACTCTACCCACACACTGACTAGACTCTACCCACACAGTCACTAGACTCTACCCACACAGTCACTAGACTCTACCCACACAGTCACTAGACTCTACCCACACACTGACTAGACTCTACCCACACAGTCACTAGACTCTACCCACACAGTCACTAGACTCTACCCACACAGTCACTAGACTCTACCCACACACTCACTAGACTTTACCCATATATACTCACTTGACTCTACCCACACACTGACTAGACTCTACCCACACAGTCACTAGACTCTACCCACACAGTCACTAGACTCTACCCACACAGTCACTAGACTCTACCCACACACTGACTAGACTCTACCCACACAGTCACTAGACTCTACCCACACACTCACTAGACTTTACCCACATATACTCACTTGACTATACCCACACAATCACTGAACTCTACCCACACACTGACTAGACTCTACCCACAATGTCACTAGACTCTACCCATATACAGTGGGGCAAAAAAGTATTTAGTCAGCCACCAATTGTGCAAGTTCTCCCACTTAAAAAGATGAGAGAGGGCTGTAATTTTCGTCATAGGTACACTTCAACTATGACAGACAAAATGAGATGAAAAAAAATCCAGAAAATTACATTGTGGGATTTTTTATTTATTTTTATTTTACCCCTTTTTCTCCCCAATTTCATGATATCCAATTGTTTAGTAGCTACTATCTTGTCTCATCTCCACAACTCTCATACGGGCTCGGGAGAGACGAAGGTTGAAAGTCATGCGTCCTCCGATACACAACCCAACCAAGCTGCACTGCTTCTTAACACAGCACAATCCAACCCGGAAGCCAGCCACACCAATGTGTCGGAGGAAACACCTGGCAACCTTGGTTAGCGCCAACTGCGCCAGACCCGCCACAGGAGTCGCTGTACATTGACTCAGTACTGTTACTCATGTTATATAGTGTTATTACTACCTCGTACCCCTGACTCAGGACTAGTTCTCCTTGTATATAGCCTCATTACTACCTGGTCTCCCTGCACATTGACTCAGGACTAGTTCTCCTTGTTTATAGTCTCATTACTACCTGGTATCCCTGCACATTGACTCAGGACTAGTACTCCTTGTATATAGCCTCATTACTACCTGGTATCCCTGCACATTGACTCAGGACTAGTACTCCTTGTTTATAGCCTCATTACTACCTGGTATCCCTGCACATTGACTCAGGACTAGTACTCCTTGTTTATAGCCTCATTACTACCTGGTATCCCTGCACATTGACTCAGGACCAGTACTCATTGTATATAGCCTCCTTATTGTTATTTTTTTGTGTTACTTTTTCCTTTTTTATTTACCTTAAGGAAGCATTGCACAGTAATGTCTACACCTGTTGTATTCGGAGCATGGGACTAATAACATTTATTTTGATTTGATTTAATTTGCTTTGACACTCACAGCCCTGGGTGGTAGGGTAATATGGTAATTTAGTCTCAGACCTGCTGTCTGGAAGAGTGTCACCCCACATTAACCAGCTACACCGTCAGCAAGACACACACACTCATTCACACAGAGAGACACACACACACTCCACAGCAGGCGTCAGTTAGATTTGGCTCTTTTGAAGATGAGCAGAAGTGTGGTAATGTTACAGCCGAGGGCGACAGGCTGCCAACACACACACACACACACACACACACACACACAATCACACACAGACACATACACACACACACACACACACACACACACACACACACTGTGCCTGTCACACCATATCTACCTCTCCTTCTCCCTTTCTCTCTAACCCTTTCTCTTGATTTTGGTCTGAGTTAGCCTACTACCAGGCTATTTCTAGAGAAGTTACTGCTAGCCAGGCTAAGTTACTACCAGGCTATTTCTAGAGAAGTTACTGCTAGCCAGGCTAAGTTACTACCAGGCTATTTCTAGATAAGTTATAGCTAGCCAGGCTAAGTTAGTACCAGGCTATTTCTAGATAAGTTACTGTTAGCCAAGCTAAGTTAGTACCAGGCAATGTCTATATAAGTTACTATTAGACATAGCCTATTACTAACTCAGCCCATCTAACAAAGGATCTCCTAAAGAGTCCTGGAAAAATGCTTCATTTAAAGTTGTGGTTTTCTTTTGAACCTGAAAACTATTATAGTAAGTAGACTAATTTTTTTTTTTTTTTTTTTTGTTGCCCAGATATGACAGGTGTGTGTGTGTGCTTGTGTGTTTGTGTATTGCCCCAGGTCATATCTGTGGTTGGTAGAGCCCAGCGCTGCAGCATGATCCCTCTGCCTTTAATTAACCATATTAACATAAACACTCTCTCTCCCTCTGTCTCTCTCGCCATCTCTCTATCTAAATCTCTCTTTCAGTCCATCTCTCCCCTCCCTCCCTCCCTGCCTCCCTCCCTCCCTTTATCTACTTCCCCATCCCTCTCTTCCTCCCTGTCTTCTTACAATTGTGCTGTTAGATGACCTCAGGCTATCCCGACCAGCTGTATTAAACATGAACTAATCAACCACATACTTTCACACACACACACACAAATGCACACAATGTGCCTGTCACACCACATCTACCTCTCCTTCAACATAGTGTGGTCAGTCGAGTGTTGTTTCTTAGTTCAGATGGAGAGCCTACTATAAAGAGAGATAAGGCTGCTAGGCTGCTATAAAGAGAGATTAAGCTGCTAGTCTACTATAAAGAGAGATTAGGCTGCTAGGATACTATATTATATTGAGATATAAGGCTGCTAGGCAACTATATCTGCAATCCAGGTAGTTTCCCAGTTTCATCTGCTGTACAGAGAGAGTTCTTTTAGTGTTTTAGTTGATTGAAAGACAGAGTTACTTCTCCTTAATGTATAATGATGCCAGATCAGAGTCAGTAGGGATGAGCAGTGATGTTCTCTTGATAAGTGCGTGAATATTGCCATTTTCATGTCAAAATGTAACAAGTGCCTTTGGGTGTCACAGAACATGTATGGAGTTAACGATGGCTGGAGGTACAGCAATAGTAGTAGCCTAACTCAGTAAGAAACAATACTGTTGATTTGATCACAGAGGATATCCTCCTCGCAATCTCCAAAATAAAACAGCCACAGGACAATTTTGTTTCGACGCTGAAACTTTAGAGACATACAGTGGGGCAAAAAAGTATTTAGTCAGCAACCAATTGTGCAAGTTCTCCCACTTAAAAATATGAGAGAGGCCTGTAATTTTCATCATAGGTACACTTCAACTATGACAGACAAAATGAGACGAAAAAAAATCCAGAAAATTACATTGTAGGATTTTTAATGAATTTATTTCCAAATTATGGTGGAAAATAAGTATTTGGTCAATAACAAAAGTTTCTCAATACTTTGTTATATACCCTTTGTTGGCAATAAGGTAGTTTATACATATTTAAAAGCATTACAATACATTCACAGATTTCACAACACACTATGTGCCCTCAGGCCCCTACTCCACCACTACCATACAACCATTTTTGCCATTAATGCAGTTAGTGCTAGTTTGACCACCATAGGGCATATTTGAGAAGCATTTGACTTTTTTTAATATTGGCTGTACTAGGGAATTGAAATCCTTTTTTTGTAAGAACATAGTATTGATTGATTGATTAAGAAATTAAATTAAAATTAATTAAGTTGATTAACTATACGTTCATGTACATACTACCTCAATTGGCCCGACCAACCAGTGCTCCCACACATTGGCTAACCGGGCTATCTGCAATGTGTCCCACCACACACCAACCACTCTTTTTACCCTACTGCTACTCTCTGTTCATCATATATGCATAGTCACTTTAACGATACCTACATGTACAGTGGGGCAAAAAAGTATTTAGTCAGCCACCAATTGTGCAAGATCTCACCACTTAAAAAGATGAGAGAGGCCTGTAATTTTCATCATAGGTATACTTCAACTATGACAGACAAAATTAATTTATTTGCAAATTATGGTGGAAAATAAGTACTTGGTCAATAACAAACGTTTATCTCAATACTTTGTTATATACCCTTTGTTGGGAATGACAGAGGTCAAACGTTTTCTGTAAGTCTTCACAAGGTTTTCACACACTGTTGCTGGTATTTTGGCCCATTCCTCCATGCAGATCTCCTCTAGAGCAGTGATGTTTTGGGGCTGTTGCTGGGCAACACAGACTTTCAACTCCCTCCAAAGATGTTCTATGGGGTTGAGATCTGGAGATTGGCTAGGCCACTCCAGGACCTTGAAATCAAATAAAAATCAAATGAAATGTATTTATATAGCCCTTCGTACATCAGCTGATATCTCAAAGTGCTGTACAGAAACCCAGCCTAAAACCCCAAACAGCAAGCACTGCAGGTGTAGAAGCACGGTGGCTAGGAAAAACTCCCTAGAAAGGCCAAACCCTAGGAAGAAACCTAGAGAGGAACCAGGCTATGTGGGGTGGCCAGTCCTCTTCTGGCTGTGCCGGGTGGATATTATTACAGAACATGGTCAAGATGTTCAAATGTTCATAAATGACCAGCATGGTCCAATAATAATAAGGCAGAACAGTTGAAACTGGAGCAGCAGCACAGCCAGGTGGACTGGGGACAGCAAGGAGTCATCATGTCAGGTAGTCCTGAGGCATGGTCCTAGGGCTCAGGTCCTCCGAGAGAGAGAAAGAAAGAGAGAAAGAGAGAATTAGAGAGAGCACACTTAAATTCACACAGGACACCGAATAGGACAGGAGAAGTACTCCAGATATAACAAACTGACCCTAGCCCCCCGACACATAAACTACTGCAGCATAAATGCTTCTTACGAAGCCACTCCTTCGTTGCCCGAGCGGTGTGTTTGGGATCATTGTCATGCTGAAAGACCCAGCCATGTTTCATCTTTAATGCCCTTGCTGATGGAAAGAGGTTTTCACTCAAAATCTCACAATACATGGCCCCATTCATTCTTTCCTTTACACGGCTCAGTCGTCCTGGTCCCTTTGCAGAAAAACAGCCCCAAAGCATGATGTTTCCACCCCCATGCTTCACAGTAGGTATGATGTTCTTTGGATGCAACTCAGCATTCTTTGTCCTCCAAACACGACGAGTTGAGTTTTTACCAAAAAGGTATATTTTGGTTTCATCTGACCATATGACATTCTCCCAATCTTCTTCTGGATCATCCAAATGCTCTCTAGCAAACTTCAGACGGGCCTGGACATGTACTGGTTTAAGCAGGGGGACACGTCTGGCACTGCAGGATTTGAGTCCCTGGCGGCGTAGTGTGTTACTGATGGTAGGCTTTGTTACTCTGGTCCCAGCTCTCTGCAGGTCATTCACTAGGTCCCCCTGTGTAGTTCTGGGATTTTTTCTCACCGTTCTTGTGATCATTTTGACCCCACGGGGTGAGATCTTGCGTGGAGCCCCAGATCGAGGGAGATTATCAGTGGTCCTAATAATTGCTCCCACAGTTGATTTCTTCAAACCAAGCTGCTAACCTATTGCAGATTCAGTCTTCCTAGCCTGGTGTAGGTCTACAATTTTGTTTCTGGTGTCCTTTGACAGCTCTTTGGTCTTGGCCATAGTGGAGTTTGGAGTGTGACTGTTTGAGGTTGTGGATAGGTGTCTTTTATACTGATAACAAGTTCAAACAGGTGCCATTAATAAAGGTAACGAGTGGAGGACAGAGGAGCCTCTTAAAGAAGAAGTTACATGTCTGTGAGAGCCAGAAATCTTGCTTGTTTGTAGGTGACCAAATACTTATTTTCCACAATAATTTGCAAAAAAATTAATAAAAAATCCTACAATGTGATTTTCTGGAGAAAAAAAAATCTATTTTTTTTCTGTCATAGTTGAAGTGTGCTGAAAATTACAGGCCTCTCTCATCTTTTTAAGTGGGAGAACTTGCACAATTGGTGAATGACTAAATACTTTTTTGCCCCACTGTACATACAACCTCAATAAGCCTGACTAACCGGTGCTTATATATAACCTTGCTACTCTTATTTTCAAATGTCTTTTAACTGCTGTTTTATTTCTTTACTTACCTACACACACACACACACACACACACCTTTTTTTCGCACTATTGGTTAGAGCCTTTAACTTCTTATGGTATAGGGGACGGTTGTGTCCCACATACCCTAGAGAGGTTAACGTCTTATGGTATAGGGGACGGTTGCAGCCCACATATCCTAGAGAGGTTAACTTCTTATGGTATAGGGGACGGTTGCATCCCACATACCCTAGAGAGGTTAAAACTTCTTATGGTATAGGGGACGGTTGCGCCCCACATACCCTAGAGAGGTTAACTTCTTATGGTATAGGAGACGGTTGCGTCCCACGTAACCTAGAGAGGTTAACTTCTTATGGTATAGGGGACGGTTGCATCCCACATACCCTAGAGAGGTTTACTTCTTATGGTATTGGAGACGGTTGCATCCCACATACCCTAGAGAGGTTAACTTCTTATGATATAGGGGACGGTTGTGTTCCACATACCCTAGAGAGATTAACTTCATATGGTATAGGGGACGGTTGCGTCCCACATACCCTAGAGAGGTTAACTTCTTATGGTATAGGGGACGGTTGTGTCCCACATACCCTAGAGAGGTTCTTCTTATGGTATAGGGGACGGTTGCATCCCACATACCCTAGAGAGGTTAACTTCTTATGGTATAGGGGACGGTTGTGTCCCACATACCCTAGAGAGGTTAACTTCTTATGGTATAGGGGACGGTTGCAGCCCACATACCCTAGAGAGGTTAACTTCTTATGGTATAGGGGACGGTTGCAGCCCACATATCCTAGAGAGGTTCTTCTTATGGTATAGGGGACGGTTGTGTCCCACATACCCTAGAGAGGTTCACTTCTTATGGTATAGGGGACGGTTGCATCCCACATACCCTAGAGAGGTTTCCTTCTTATGGTATAGGGGACGGTTGCAGCCCACATATCCTAGAGAGGTTCTTCTTATGGTATAGGGGATGGTTGTGTCCCACATACCCTAGAGAGGTTCACTTCTTATGGTATAGGGGACGGTTGCATCCCACATACCCTAGAGAGGTTTACTTCTTATGGTAATAGGGACGTTTGCATCCCACATACCCTAGAGAGGTTAACTTCTTATGATATAGGGGACGGTTGTGTCCCACATACCCTAGAGAGGTTCTTCTTATGGTATAGGGGACGGTTGTGTCCCACATACCCTAGAGAGGTTCACTTCTTATGGTATAGGGGACGGTTGCATCCCACATACCCTAGAGAGGTTAACTTCTTATGGTATAGGGGACGGTTGCGTCCCACATACCCTAGAGAGGTTAACTTCTTATGGTACAGGGAAAATGCAGCGGCAAATAAAATTAAAATGACATAAAATTCAAACTTTCATTAAATCACACATGTAAGATACTCAATGAAAACTACAATCGTTGTGAATCCAGCCAACATGTCCGATTTTAAAAAGGCTTTTCGGCGAAAGCATAAGAAGCTATTATCTGATGATAGCACAACAGTCAACAAAGAGGGTAGCATATTTCAACCCTGCAGGCGCTACACAAAACGTAGAAATAAAATATAAAACATGTATTACCTTTGACGAGCTTCTTTTGTTGGCACTCCAATATGTTCCATTAACATCACAATTGGCCCTTTTTGTTCGATTAATTCCTTCCATATATATCCAAATGTCTATTCATAAAGTGCTTTTGATCCAGAAAAAAACAGCTTCCAAAATGTGCAACGTCACTACAAAATATTTCAAAAGTTGCCTATAAACTTTGCCAAAATTTTTCAAACTACTTTTGTAATACAACTTTAGGTATTTTTAAACGTTAATAATCGATCAAATTGTAGACGGGTCTATCTGTGTTCAATACAGCGGCTTGGGATGCCATCTGGGCCGGCAACCTTGCAAGGGTTAACACATTTAAATGTTTGACTCACATCTGCCACGAAGAAGGAGAGCCCCCAGTCCTTGGAAGTGGTCTGCGTCGGTGGCAATGTGTTATCTTCAAAGAGTACGAAAAATGTGTTTAGCCTGTCTGGAAGCAAGACCTCGGTCTCGGCGACTTGGCTGGGTTTCCTTTTGTAGTCCGTGATTGTCTGTAGTCCATGCCACATACGTCTCGTGTCTGAGCCGTTGAATTCTGTTACGTTCCCCAGTTTCTGTGTTGTGGTTTGTGTATTGGTATGTATGTGTGTGTTTCAGGATGGCTTCCTGAAATTCCCCCAAGCAGCTGATTAGTCAGCCCCCATGGTGGGTGTTGCGTTCCCTCTTCCTAGAGGCGTACGTAACAAATTGCGACTCCACTTTGTCTCTATACTGATGTTTGATTGCCTTGCTGAGTGAATAACTACGCTGTTTGTATTCTGCAATATTACCAGTCACCTTGCCATGGTTAAATACGCTGGTTCGCGCTTTCAGTTTCGCGTGAATGCTACCATCTATCCATGGTTTCTGGTTAGGGTAGGTTTTAATAGTCACGGTGGGTACTACATCTCCTATACACTTCCTTATGAACTCAGTCACCATATGAGTCTAGATCATTTTCGCAAGCTACCCGGAACATATCCCAGTCCACGTGATCACAACAATCCTGAAGTGTGGATTCCGATTGGTCAGACCAGCGTTGAAGAGTATGAAGCACAGGCACTTCCTGTTTGAGTTTCTGCCTATAGGATGGGAGGAGCAAGATGGAGTCGTGGTCAGGTTTGCTGAAAGGAGGGCTGGGGAGGGTCTTGTAAGCATTCCGGAAGTTTTAATAGCAATGGTCAAGTCTTTCTAGTGCGAGTAGATGAGTCAATATGGTGATAGAACTTCGGCCACCAAGTCCTGAGATTTGCTTTGTTAAAATTCCCAGCTACAATAAATGCAGCCTCAGCATATGTGGTTTTCAGTTTGCATAAAGTCCAGCAAAGTTCTTTGAGGACCGTCGAGGATTCGGCTTGAGTTGGGATGTAAACGGCCGTGGCGGTGACGGAGGAGAATTCCCTTGGGAGATAATATGGTTGGCATTTAATTGTAAGGTATTCTAGGTCGGGTGAACAAAAGGACTTTAGTTCCTGTATGTTTCTAGAATTAAACCACAAATCATTAATCATGAAACGCACCCCTACACCCTTCTGCTTCCCAGAGAGATATATATTACTGTCTTCAAGATGTACTGAGAATGCTGCCGGCTTTACCAATTCCGACAGACTATCCCGAGGGAGCCATGTTTCCGTGAAACAAAGTATTTTACAGACCCTGGTGTCTCTCTGGAATGAAATCCTTGCGCTAAGCTCATCAACATCGTTATCCAAAGACAAGACTGAACATTAGCGAGTAATATATTCGAAAGCGGTGCGTAGTGCGCGCACCTCCTAAGTCAAACCAGCAGGCAGCCTCGAGTGCATCTCCTCCGCCGACAACGTTTTGGGTCGGCCTCTGGAATAAGTTAAATTGCTCTGTGGAGAGTGAACAAAGGATCTGTTCCAGGGAAGTCATATTACTGGTAGTTCTGGTGAGTTACCGCCGCTCAAACATCCAATAGTTCTTCCCGGCTGTATGTAATGACACAAAACATTTCCTGAGCGAATGTAAAAAATATTACAATTAAAAATAAAAAAAATCCGCAAAGTTTCCTAAGAGCTGGTCTTTATGCTGCAATCTCCGTCGTCGGCACAGTTCTGTGCACTATTTATTACCATAGTAATTCGTAATGGATCTGTCCAGATGTTGATAGAAAACAATGCATTGGGTGGACTCTGTAAGAGTCCATCAAGGGTGCATGGCTTCTTTTGTATTCTTAAAAACTCCAGCACAGAGAAAAGAAAGGAACCTTGAATAATTAAACATGTCGGTAAAATACTGTTAGACTTGGGGATTATGGTCACGGACAGTGCTATTCGCCTGTGTTACACCAAAGGTGAAAGCCCAAGACAATGAACAGCTAAAGTAGGCTACAATGCTGTAAAGTAGGCCTAATAATGCTAAAATAATGCTGAAATAAATCGACTGCTGGTCTTTTCTGAATGCTGCACATTTGTACACTGTGTACCATTTCCAGTGAGACTATTCAAGCCATCGACTCACTGATGGTTGAAGATGATGAGCAATCGGCAAAGTCAATCTGTAATCTGCTGGCATCACCGCATAACATCAACATTACTCTAATCACAGTCAGAAGACAGTTGAAGAAACTTGAGCGGACTTATGGAAAAAACATGTTTTCAAAATGCCTCCAGGGCCGAAAGACAAGTTCCTTACTTTTTCCCCCTTCCACTTTCCTCTTCCATTTTTGTGGTAATGCTGAATCAATTGGTTGTAATTTTGGGTAGAGCAGACATTTCCAAATATGTGTGTTCGCTGCATGTGTGACACAACTCCACCAGACCTATTTATGATATAATTTACAAAGATTAAACTTTTAATCAATTAGTATATTTGAGTTTAACCACAATATTTGTTGTATTATTTGTTCTGTGTTTTCTGGTGGATTAAAATGAAATTGCAACCAACTTTCTATGGCTTGTTTAAAAAAATAATGATATTTTGGGGATTTTTTCGTTTTCAAATAACCGAAAGTGAGTGGTCATAATCTGAATGAAGGGGAAAAGGTCATTCTTGAACACGGGGTGAGACATTCTTAATAATTTACTAGAGAACCAGTTCGGATTTAAGTATAGCTTTTGTATGACTGACGCCTTTAGTGAGAGGTCTAAAGCTTTAATAGTTAATCATTTCTGCCCCGCAAATTCATATTCGTTATATAAATAGACCCATGTGCACCTTTATCAGATGAACCATAACATGCCGGCTAAAGCTATTTAATTCATGAATGCATTTGAAAGATTTTAATGCTGTGATAGTGAATAGCAAAATAATCCTTACATTTCCAAATAAAAATCTGATTTATCAAGACCAGCCCATGCTATGTCATTCACTGATATTTATTCCCATAGTAATTCGTTATGGATTCATTAATATCTTTGAAGTCCCTAAACTCAGCAAGAGTCTATTGTCCTGCTGATAGTTGAAAAAAATCTCTGCATTTTAAAATAGTATTTGTATAATTATTTTATTAACTGAAGCACAACTATGTTGATGAAGAAATACTGTACACTACATGCTTTACCCGACATTTTGCGGTTTTATGATGTTTGGAGTTAGAAATGTAAAAATGTAGAGTACTTAATTAATACAGGTTGGGGGGATTTTTTTTACGCCGAGCTATCATTTTGTAATGGTTGAAGAGTCTATTGTCCTGCTAATAGCCCATCATCGCTTGTGCAACCATAGGTTTTAGGCCTGCAGTAGGTTCTAATAATCCATGCCTCTGGGAATGTTTAAAAGTCCAAAAGTTATGGGTGGAGTTAGAAATTTGGCTGTCAGAAGTATTAAAATCAACCAATGTCAGCCTTTAAATGCTTTAAAATACTTTGGCCATCAACCAAAAACTCAGCGTCTACCGTGGTAGAAATAGGTTATTAAATTAGTTTTGCTAGGTGTACGCAAAACCATAAGGAAATAGCTAAACTGTGATATGACTAAAGAGTTCATCAGGGTCATTTTTCCACAAGTAGACAGACATTTTCCTTTCCATGGTAGCAAGATATTAACTATTTTTGCTAACTTTCTATAAAAATGTATTGGAGTGAGATATTTCTATCTTTCAGGATATGTATACAGAGTATGTCCACATCCCTGTCAGTCCATTAGTTAGATTTTTTAGTGATCCAATACGTAATATAGTAAGTAAGAAAACACGCATCTGATTATTCATTATGAATAGGACTTACTTCTTGTCTGTGAGAATATCTAACTTTTCTAGCTTTTATATAATTATAATGTTAATAATAATAATCACAGATTGGCTCTCTGAACTCATTAAGAAGGGACTTCTATCTTCAATAATGTTTAAAGGCTTTATTATCCAAATGTTTAAAGTGCATGTGGGCAACAGAAAAATGCATTTCCCTATTTTTAATATTAGTGCTTTCAGGGGGAATGGAAAATTGCGGGTCACTTTGTGAACCATTTGTCATACTATCGGTACATCGAAAATCTCTTGCCAAATATTTTGCAATCTATATGGCACAGCTGTAAATTTCTGGGTCTTTAAATTAAGCTGGTATATATTTGTATTTAGCACAATTTTCTTTAACCAATTTTGGTCTTTAATGCAGCGCCAACAAGTTCCTTACTTTTTTCCCCTTCCACTTGGTAAAGGTTCCAATTGATTAAAAAAAAATATATATAGTATATTTGAGTTTAAACACAATATTTGTTGGTTTATTTGTTCTGACTTTTCTGGTAGATTAAATTGAAATTGCAAGCAAAAAGTCAAGGGGTGTGACTACTTTCTGAAGGCACTGTAGGTCAGGGATATGAGTAATCAATGAGGCAGGTGGTTTAACTCAACACTTAACTGTATCCATTCTAGTCAAACAGCAAAGAGAGCGATCAAAAAGCAATGTCGTTGTTAAAAAAATAACGATATTTTGGAGATTATTTCAATTTTCAAAAAACTGAAAGTGAGTGGTTGTAATCTGAATAAAAGGAAATTCTTGAACATGAGGTGAGACATTCTTACTAATTTGTAAACTTAGCCAGTTTGTTATGTAGATTTTTTTCTGTTTTTAGAGGGAGAGAAACAAAAGCCCACCGTACCTATTTTTCGAAAATCGTCAGTCCACATGTAAAGTGAAATTCCCCCATTGTATTTACACAAGTTCTCTCTTAACTCCAGGACCACCGACCGTTTTTTGTTGTTGTTGCCTGATGCAGGACTCTAGTGTCAGAGAAGAGACTCTCAGACTGAAAACGCCTCCATTAATTTAAGAAAAGATAGTCAATTTGTGCCACGGTTTAGACTACCAATAGATCAGCGTTCTAACTCCCCCTTGTGATAGTGTGGTGCACTGACAGAATGACACCATCTACCACTAAAGGTCACAACAGAAGCTCATAACCTTTAACCTCTTTAGGGTATGTGGGACGCTAGTGTCCCATCTGGCCAACATCCACTGAGATTGCAGACCGCCAAATTCAAATACAGAAATACTCATTATAAAAATTCAGAAAACAAAACATATTTTACATAGGTTTAAAGATTAACTTCTTGTTAATCCAACCACGGTGTCAGATTTATGAAATGCTTTTCGGCGAAAGCCTACCTTACGATTATTTGAGAACATAGCCCAGTTGACAAATTATTACAAACAGTAACCAGCCAAGCAGAAGAGTTTCAAAACTTACCTTACCTTTGATGATATTCATATGGTGGCATTCAGAAGACATTTGTCACGTTCTGACCTTTATTTCCTTTGTTTTGTATTTATTTAGTATGGTCAGGGCGTGAGTTGGGTGGGCAGTCTATGTTTGTTTTTCTATGTTTTGGGGTATTTCTATGTTTCGGCCTAGTATGGTTCTCAATCAGAGGCAGGTGTCATTAGTTGTCTCTGATTGAGAATCATACTTAGGTAGCCTGGGTTTCACTGTGGGTTTGTGGTTGATTGTTCCTGTCTCTGTGTTTTGCACCAGATAGGACTGTTTTTGGTTTTCCACGTTTATTGTTTTGTAGTGTTCATGTTTATCTGTTTTTATTAAACATGAATCAATATAACCACGCTGCGTTTTGGTCCGCCTCTACTTCACCACAGGAAAACCCTTACAACATTAATTTACTCAATAAATGTTCCCTTTGTTCTATAAAGTCTCTTTATATCCAAAAATCTCCATTTTGTTTGCACGTTTTCTTCAAAAATCCGCAGTCAAAACAGGCAGACAAAAAAATCAAAATTGTATCCGTAAAGTTCATAGAAACATGTCAAACGATGTTTATATTCAATCCTCAGGTTGTTTTTAGCCTAAATGATCTATAATATTTCAACCAGACATTAACGTTCTCAATATAAAAGGTAAACAAGAAATGCACTCTCTCGGGATTGCGCATGAAAAAGCTCTGTGACACGTCAGGGTCCACTCATTCAGACTGGTCTTACTCCCTCATTTATAAGAATACAAGTCTGAAACAATTTCTAAAGACTGTCATCTAGTGGAAGGCATATATGAGTCCTAAGTCAATGGATACTGTAATGGCATTGAAAAGAAAACTACAAAACCAACAAACAAAAAAATACTTCCTGAATGGATTTTTCTTAGGTTTTCGCCTGCCAATCAGTTATGTTATACTCACAGACATTATTTTAACATTTTTGGAAACTTTAGAGTGGTTTCTATCCAAATCTACCAGTCATATGCATATCATATCTTCTGAAGCACTGTATATGGGTATTTGCCTATGTTTGTGTTGCTTCACAGTCCCTGTTCTTCCATAAGGTGTATTTGTATCTGTTTGTTAAATAAAAATGTACTGCCTGCATCAGTTACTTGATGTGGAATAGAGCTCCATGTAGTCATGGCTCTATGTAGGACTATGTGCCTCCCATAGTCTTTTCTGGACTTGTGACATGTATTGTGGAGTATGCATGGTTGTCCGAGCTGTGGGCCAGCAGACAGCTTGGTGCATTCAACATATCAATACCTCTCATAAAAACAAGTAGTGATGAAGTCAGTCTCTCCTCCACTTTGAGCCAGGAGAGATTGACATGCATATTATCAATATTCGCTCTCTGTGTACATCCAAGGGCCAGCCGTACTGCACTGTTCTGAGCCAATTTCAATTTTCCTTTTTTTGCAGCACCTGACCACACGACTGAACAGGCCCTGTGCCCAAACCAGGGCCTGCCTTGTTAAAGGCTGTGAAAAAGGCACAGCTGCGCTTTATTATGGACAGACTTCTCCCCATCTTAGCTACTGATGTGTCAATAGGTTTTGACCATGACAGTTTACATTCCAGGGTTACTCCAAGCAGTTAGGTCATCTCAACTTGCTCAATTTCCACATAATTTATTACAAGATTTAGTTGACTTTTATGGTTTAATACAATGATTTTTAGGATTTAGAAATATTTGGGGCTAACGTATTCCTTGCCACCCACTCTGAAACTATCTGCAACTCTTTAAGTGTTGCAATCATTTCCGTCGCTGTAGTAGCTAACGTGTATAGCGTTGAGTCATCCGCACATGTAGACACACTGGCTTTACTCAGTGGCATGTCGTTAGTAAAGCTTGAAAAAAGCAAGGGGCCTAAACAGCTGCCCTGGGGAATTCCTGATTCTACCTGGATTATGTTTGAGAGGCTTCCATTAAAGAACACCCTCTGTGTTCTGTTAGACAGGTAATTCTTTATCCACAATATAGCAGGGGGTGTAAAGCCATAACACATATGTTATTCCAGCAGCAGACTATGATCGATAATGTCAAAAGCCGCTCTGAAGTCTAACAAGACAGCTCCCACAATCTTTTATTCATCAATTTCTCTCAGCCAATCATCATTCATTTGTATAAGTGCTGTGCCTGTTGAATGCCCTTCCCTACAAGCATGCTGAAAGTCTGTTGTCAATTTGTTTACTGTAAAATAGCATTGTATCTGGTCAAACACAATTTTTTACAGACCTTTACTAAGGGTTGGTAACAGGCTGATTGGTCAGCTATTTAAGCCAGTAAAGGGGGCTTTACTATTCTTGGGTAGCGGAATGACTTTATCTTCTCTCCAGGCCTGAGGGCACAAACTTTCTAGTAGGCTTAAAGATGTGGCAAATAGGAGTGACAATAATGTCTGCTGTTATCCTGAGTAATTTTCTCTCCAGCTTGTCAGACCCCAGTGGCTTGTCATTGTTGATAGACAACAATATTTTTTTCACTCCTTCCACACTCACTTTACGGAATTCAAAAATAAAATTATTGTCTTTCATAATTTAGTCCGACATACTCGGATTAGTAGTGTCAGCGTTTGCTGCTGGCATGTTATCCCAAAGTTTGCTTATCTTGCCAATGAAAAAGTTGTTAAAGTAGTTGGCAATATCAGTGGGTTTTGTGATGAATGAGCCATCTGATTCAATGAATGATGGATTCAAGTTGGCTTTTTTTCACAAAATTTAATCTAAGGTGCCAAAAAGCTTTTTACTATATATCATCTTTGTTTCATAGTATAGTTTGTTTTTATTTAGTTTAATTACATGATTTCTTAATTTGCAGTACATTTGCCAATAAGTTGCTAGGCTATTATAGAGAGAGATAATGCTACTAGACTACTATAAAGAGAGATATGGCTGCTAGACTACTATATTATAAAGAGTGATAAGGCTGCTAGTCTACTATAAATAGAGATAAGGACGCTGCTAGGCTATTATAGAGAGAGATAATGCTCCTAGGCTACTATAAAGAGAGATGGCTGCTAGACTACTATATTATAAAGAGCGATAAGGCTGCTAGTCTACTATAAATAGAGATAAGGATGCTGCTAGGCTACTATATTATAGAGAGAGATAATGCTACTAGACTACTATAAAGTGAGATATGGCTGCTAGTCTACTATAAATAGAGATAAGGCTGCTAGTCTACTATAAATAGAGATAAGGACGCTGCTAGACTACTATATTATATAGAGAGATAAGGCTGCTAGTCTACTATAAATAGAGATAAGGACGCTGCTAGGCTACTATATTATATAGAGAGATAATGCTCCTAGGCTACTAATAAGAGAGATATGGCTGCTAGACTACTATATTATAAAGAGCGATAAGGCTGCTGGTCTACTATAAATAGAGATAAGGACGCTGCTAGGCTACTATATTATATAGAGAGATAAGGCTGCTAGTCTACTATAAATAGAGATAAGGACGCTGCTAGACTACTATATTATATAGAGAGATAAGGCTGCTAGTCTACTATAAATAGAGATAAGGACGCTGCTAGGCTACTATATTATATAGAGAGATAATGCTCCTAGGCTACTAATAAGAGAGATATGGCTGCTAGACTACTATATTATAAAGAGCGATAAGGCTGCTAGTCTACTATAAATAGAGATAAGGACGCTGCTAGGCTACTATATTATATAGAGAGATAATGCTCCTAGGCTACTAATAAGAGAGATAAGGCTGCTATGCTAACATATTATATAGAGAGTTAAGGCTGCTAGGCTACTATGAAGAGAGAAGGCTGCTAGTCTACTATATTATATAGAGAGATACACCTGCTAAGTTACTATAAATATGACTAAGGCTGCTAGGCTACTATATTATATACATGTAAGTGATTTAGCAGACGCTCTTATTCAGAGCAATTTGCTGTTAATGCATTAAAGTTCACCCAAAAATACTTTGAGGCCCTTTATAACACTTTGTCAGTACCCCAGATAGTTTTTAGGTTTATTGCGTAATTAGATGTAGGTAATAAGCTGATTCTACCCCCTCCTTCCACATAGAAACCCCTTGCAACATCAGCCCTTCATAAATACCTCCCAAACACATCGCTCTGGCCTCCCATGACCTTCATTTTCTTGTAATGACTTTTGACAGAATTTATCAGCAAACTTATTTCAGTAGGCTAATCTTCACCAATATATTTTGTTATTTTCATATTGGAAGTAGCTTAATGCGAACCGTGAGTCTGTACCTAGTTTGGGATTTCCGAGGTGGGCGTGATTGAAGGATGTAAACAAATTTCTGTTCTCACTCCCTCAGTATTTGTTGCCCTCGTCAAATTTTATTAGATTAATGAATTTCAGATCAAGAACGAAGAGGAAATTGGAGACCTGCCTTATTTTCAGAATGGTACTGTTGTGCTATATCGGTTTGAGCCGGAGTATACTAAGGCTGAGTTGTTCCATTTGGGGGCTGACCAAGAGAAAATAGCTAGAGAGAGACAGGACCAAGCATATGTTAGGAAACACTGGCTCTTACGAGAATGCACGGTCACTGGTGTTGAAGTTGTGGGAGATGCCTAGGTCTACCAACAGACAGTGAATTTCTCTACTGTTGAGAATGGGACCAGCTTATTCCTATAATGGAGGAGGAATAACATCAGACTGACGATGCAGCAGAAGATGGCGTGTTTTTAACTAAACACTCCAATGTACAGTCACACATCAATCCTCGTGTGTTGGAGTCTTCCTTCAGAATGCCCAGGATCAACTGGAAACCATCTGCCACACCTGATGGTCCAAATGGGAAGCTCTCTGAAGCGTTTTTGCTGAAATTACAGTGGCTTGCGAAAGTATTCACCCACCTCGGCATTTTTCCTATTTTGTTGCCTTACAACCTGGAATTAAAATTGATTTGGGGGGGGGGGGGGGGGTGTATCATTTAATGTCCACAACATGCCTACCACTTTGAAGACAAAAAATATTTTCTATTGTGAAACTAACAAGACAAGAAAAACTAACTAACAAGAAAAAACAGAGAACTTGAGCTTGCGTTACTATTCCTTCTACTTTGTAGAGCCAACTTTCACAGCAATTACAGCTGCAAGTCTCTTGGAGTATGTCTCTACAAGCTTGGCACATTTAGCCACTGGGATTTTTGCCCATTCTTCAAGGCAAAACTGCTCCAGCTCCTTCAAGTTGGATGGGTTCCACTGGTGTACAGTAATCTTTAAGTCATACCACAGATTCTCAATTAGATTGAGGTCTGAGATTTGACTAGGCCATTCCAAGACATTTAAATGTCTCCCTTAAACCACTCGAGTGTTGCTTTAGTGGTATGCTTAGGGTCATTGTCCTGCTGGAAGGTGAACCTCCGTCCCAGTCTCTAATCTCAGGTTTCCCTCAAGATTTTCCCCGTATTTAGTGCCATCCATCATTCCTTCAATTATGATCAGTTTCCCAGTCCTTGTTGATGAAAAACATCCCCACATCATGATGCTGCCACCACCATGATTCACGGGGATGGTATTCTCGGGGTGATGAGAGGTGTTGGGTTTGCGCCAGACATCGCGTTTTCCTTGATAGCCAAAAAGCTCAATTTTAGTCTCATCTGACCAGGGTACCTTCTTTCATATATGTGGGTATTCTCCCACATGTCTTTGGCGAACACCAAATATCTTTGCTTATTTTCTTCTTTAAGCAGTGGCTTTTTTCTGGCCACTCTTCCATAAAGCCCTGCTCGGTGGAGTGTACGGCTTAAAGTGGTTCTATGGACAGATACTCCAATCTCTGCTGTGGAGCTTTGCAGCTCCTTCAGGGTTCTCTTTGTTGCCTCTCTGATTAACACCCTCCTTTAGTGGTCCATGAGTTATGGTGGGCGGCCCTCTCTTGGCAGGTTTGTTGTGGTGCCATATTCTTTCCATTTTTTTATAATGGATTTAATAATGCTCCGTGGGGCGTTCAAAGTTTCGGATATTCTTTTATAACCCAACCCTGATCTGTACTTCTCCACAACTTTGTCCCTGACCTGTTTGGAGAGCTCCTTGGTCTTCATGGTGCCACTCGCTTGGTGGTTTTGCAGACTCTGTGGCCTTTCAGAACAGGTGTATATATACTGAGATCATGTGACACTCAAATAGTCCACCTTGTGCTATCTAACTAATTATGTGACTTCTGAAGGTAGTTGGTTGCACCAGATCTTATTTAGGGGCTTCATAGCAAAGGGGATGAAAACATACACACGCACCACTTTTCCGTATTTTTATTGTTTGAATTTTATTAAACAAATATTTTTTTTAAATTAAATTTCACCAATTTGGGTTATTTTGTGTATGTCCATTACCTAAAATCCAAATAAAAATGAATTAAAATTACAGGTTGTAATGCAACCAAATAGGAAAAACGCCAAGGGGGGTGAATACTTTTGCAAGGCACCCAATTCAGGAAACTAGGCGTAAGTCGTGGGTCACTACTTCTCAGGTGTAACGACGTGCGCTGAGAGTCGAGAAGCAAGTTCAGGGAGTGAGTGTTTTGATAAAATAAATGGAACATAATACAAAACAAGAAACACTAAGAGCGCACAGACTTAACACTGGAACAGAAACAATAATGCTTGGGGAAGGAACGAATCAGGGAGGTGATGGAGTCTGACAACGCGCAGGTGTCCGTGATGATGGTGACAGGTGTGCACCTTAATGAGCAGCCTGGAGACCGGAGAGGTAGCACACGTGACAACAGGACAGCGGTTTGAACGTAAATGTTTTAATTTTTATCCAAATGTGTTTTTTGGCAGAAATGCCTTCTCCAACATGTGAACTTTCATTATTATATATGTTTTTCATGTGCCTTAATAACAAACTTGTATGACATCTGTAAATACGAAAACAATTGTTAAATTACGAGCCTAGTAGGTTTAGCCACAGAAAAAGGAAGCAATCCTTCATGCTAGCCATGACTGGCTGAGATTATGAGTGGGCTGAACATGCTGAGAGATGAGTTTGGATTGGTCTGCCATATAGCATGCTTCTGTCTATTTGACCTGGTCAGTATGTCTAGGTAATCCTGTTTAACGCTGCTTTTTTGATGTACCGTGTACTAAAACTGCATAAGTGTTGCTCTTTCTGGAGAACCGAGCTTTGAAATCAGTGGAATTCGAGTATGATAGCTAAGATTTAGAAAACACCTGTCCCCTGATTACATCTTCAAACTAAGGGCAACCATGGCATCTGACACGAGACGCGTCCATCCATGAATGATGTATAAAGATAAGATAGTCTAGCTAGCCACATTTTCAGATAATCCATGTTTCTAATTATGACAGAAAGAGACATTTGCTTGACTAGCTATAACCTAAGCTGGTTGGTTAGCTACCTGCAGATTCATTCAGGGTTGTAACATCATGAGTTGGGATTGTGGTTAATTGTTTTACATGTCTTTTAAAAAAAGACTCCACCATGCAAGTAACCTTTTTGAGTGCGTTCGTAAATTGAGTCTGGCCATCTACTCTAATTTCAGAGCACTCTTGTCCGAGTGTGCTAGAGTGCAGAAAAACTGATGAACACTCAACACCCGTTGAATATGGCCGGTGTCAATAAACGTTGGCAAAAAAAGTGTAATTCAAATGTTACCAGCAGCACAGTTAGTCACTAACGCTTTGGAAAACAGGAAAACAGTCTAACCAGCTCTGCTAGGGGGAGTAAAATGGTCAGAGTATTCTCTCATTATGTGTCTGGAAGTTGCTAGCAAGCTAGCCTTTTATGACTAGGGGGCAGTATTTTCATTTTTGGAAAAATAACGTTCCCGTAGTAGACAGGATATTTTGTCAGGACAAGATGCTAGAATATGCATATATTTGACGGTTTAGGATAGAAAACACTCTAAAGTTTCCAAAACTGTAAAAATATTGTCTGTGAGTATAACAGAACTGATGTTGCAGGCGAAAGCCTGAGAAAAATCCAAACAGGACAGGACTCTTATTTAGAAGGCTCTGCATTCCTATGCGTCCCTATTGAGCAGTGAATGGGCTATCAACCAGATTCCTTTTTCTATGGCTTCCCTAATGTGTCTAGTGTCACAATACATAGTTTCAGGCTTTTATTTAGAAAAATTAGCCTGAACGTCAACACTGCGTCAGTGGTCAGCTGAAGCTCTCAGAGTGTTTGGTTCGTAAATAGATATTTGAAAAACACCTTGAGGATTGATTATAAACAACATTTGCCATGTTTCTGTCGATATTATGGAGCTAATTTGGAATATTTTTCGGCGTTTTCGTGACTGCAATTTCCGGGAGATTTCTCAGCCAAACATGAAGAACAAACAGATTTATTTCGCCCACAAAAATAATATTTTTGGAAAAAAGGAACATTGGCTATCTAACTGGGAGTCTCGTGAGTGAAAACATCCGAAGCTCATCAAAGGTAAACGATTTAATTTGATTGCTTTTCTGATTTCCGTGACCAAGTTACCTGCTGCTAGCTGGACAAAATGCTATGCTAGGCTATCGATTAACTTACACAAATGCTTGTCTAGCTTTGGCTGTAAAGCATATTTTGAAAATCTGAGATGACAGGGTGATTAACAAAAGGCTAAGCTGTGTCTCAATATATTTCACTTTTGATTTTCATGAATAGGAATATTTTCTAGGAATATTTATGTTCGTTGCGTTATGCTAATTTCTGTCAGTCGATGATTACGCTCCCTCATGCGGGATGGGGAGTCACTAGAGGCTAGCCAATGTTAGCCAGTTAGCTTGGATGCTTGACTGCCATTGTGAGGTCCGAACATGCGGATCAACCCAACTCAACGGCCAGAGCGTCTGGTGTGCACTCTGAACATGCCGAGAGCGCCACGTTTGGAATTTACAAACGAACAATCTGACAGCACAGTTGCAGTCACCAACGCTCTGGATAACATAACAGCCTAACCAACGTTGCTAGGGCAAGTAATGTTCAGTGAGCTGTTCTGTCATTTGTGTCTGAAAGTAGCTAGCAAGTTAGCATGGGTGCTTGACTTTTGTTGTTAGTACAGAACACTGAGATCAACCCTTAAAGAGCTGGGTGGGGTTAAGCTTAAAAGGGTGTGAACGCTGCTGAATGGGTGTAGACGAAGAAGAGCTCTCCAACAGTAATAGTAGTAGTAGTATTAGCTCTCCAAAAACAGTACCAAACTCACTTTTGAGACCATTTTCTCAAGTGAGGTTACAAGTTAATCAACTTTCAAAGCAAAATTGATTTCCTATTGTTCCTCTACTGTAATGTGATATACAATTTTTTAACTGTACTTTAACTCTTTACTTTTATCCAATGTAAAAAACGCAATTTCTAATTTTGCTACATAAGACCGATTTGAGTCGGTCGTTGACATAGTTCATAACTAGCTTACTGTTTCTTAACAAAGCTATTTGTTTTCTCGACTATGGTTTGTGTTGTAGTCTTGATTGTTCTTAGTCGAGGAAATGTAGTGTTTGTCCTGTCTGAAATCTGGGTACCTTGTCCTACCGTAGCTTTGTCTATGGAGTAGCCAACCATTTTGCAATGCCCATTGCATGGATTGTAAGGTAGCTAGCGAGGAGTGTGACAGTTTCCCAAAATTTGGCATTGGCTTTGATCCTGCTTTGAACCTATTTAGCCAGCTACTGTATGTCTTGTGGAAGAATGTAGCTATAATATATTAAACATTGAGTTGTGGTACAGTCTTGTTGGGGTACTATTGGCCACCTAACTAGCTAGTTTGGTAGTAAACGTGAGCAATGCATCTCATTGATTGTAGCTAGCAATGCAAATAAATTTTGAAACTTGTCAGTTTCCCAAAGTTTGGAGGGTTTTAAACTTAACATAACTAACGATAGCTAGCTATGTTTTGTGTAAGAAAGTACATTATATTTTGGTGCATGAACTGGTCATTTGCATCAGCTAATGTTACAGTCTTACATTGGCTAACATTACCTAGCTAACGTTAGCTGGCTATCATAGCAGCCAAGGACGCTTATTTGTGCAGATTTGTTTGTGCTCTGATTACATGCAAGAAGTCTAGGTCAGCAATTTACACATTATGAATATAGCAAAATATAGCTAGCTTTCCTTGCTTGTTGGCTAGCTACCTATCCAATGTTAGCTCTCATCTGACTGGTATAACTTTATGTTAGCTAGCTAGCAAGTTAGATACCTAGCTAATTGAAACAAAACAACATTTATTGACTAGCTACCTTCCTTTGCCTATTAGCTAGATTTCAACTGACTGGTGTTCGCTAGCTGCAGATGCTAACTGCTGGACTAGCTAGCTACCTAGCTAAACCAGGGTGGGTTACTAAGATATTTGATATTGAATTTTAAGAACCCTTGAAGTATACGAAAAATACATACAAAAATGATTTGATGAAATGTTTTATTTTTCCTTAGCCTGTACAAACGCATTGAATAACAGATAGTCCCCCCCAAAAACAATCCAAAATCAGTTTGTTCTGAAGTGTCTGTCCTATATCTGAGAGATAAGAAAGATGCTGAAAAAATGATGTATATCCTTTTTTATGTATTTAACCCCTTATTTTCGTCAGTCTATGTATTTCCATTCATTTTTTAAACTGGTACCGGGATACCTTCAGTGAAGCCTGTGGGCATCCTAAAGCAAAAAAACTGATATGTACGTGTTTGTGAGACTCTCACCCTTCCACAGAGGTGTCATAGTGTGTAGGCCAAACCGCTCGGACGCAACAGGCAATTTTGTGAGATGACCGATTGTTGAGATGTCTCTGGGTCTGACAAACACAGCTCTAGCTCTGCTTTCACTGCAGGGGAAGTGCGAAACAGGTGTATGTGGTGGATTGAGACTCATCCAATGCAACAAAAAAACATCTCTAGATTAAACTGATTTGATTTTAAATTATAATTAGGGAGTTAACCTCGGGAGGGGGGCGAAATTAGGGCGTTAACCTCAACTTGAATACCACCATATAGACAGCTAGCATATACACAGTAGCATAGCTATGTTCCATACTCTTGTCAGGCATTTTTATTTTTTACCTTTATTTAACTAGGCAAGTCAGTTAAGAACAAATTCTTATTTTCAATGATGGCCTAGGAACAACAGATTTGTATCTTGTCAGCTTTGGGGTTTGAACTTGCAACCTTCACGGTTACTAGTCCAACACTCTAACCACTAGGCTACCCTGCCAGTATAGTGCAAGCAGCTGTGTTGCCGAGCAACCGACCCGGTGTCAGAACTCTGAGCTTCAGCTAAAAAAGATTTTAGCATTGTCAGAAATGTTATATTGTTGGTTCTTAATGTACAGAAATTAGCATGATAGAGCAATAAATGATACATTTAATCAAAACTGTTGCCACTACAAACCTATTCAGTCTGAAACATGTCAAGTCTAATGGTCACACTATGGACTAGTCTCGTTCTTATCCGATGCCTAAATATTGAGCTAGGTCTGGCCAAGAAATTGTATTTTAATGCTGAGGACCCTGTTAAAAATTCAGTATGTGTTTCTCGGCAACGGCCAGACGGCTCATGAACATTGGCAGGGAGATATGACACTAACAGTGAGATTCAATCATCCTTATTGTAGTCACACCAACCAACAATATAACATCTTAAGTACTAGCTACCAGTACTTTTGATCTGAAATATCAGTATATGTGTGTGTGTTAATGACTGGTTCAGTGGGACTTGTCTGTGCTGATCAATGATATTGATTAGTGTACCGTATCTAATCTGTATGATAAAATATATTATGTTATCTGTACTTGGTTTCATGAAGCTGAACACAGCGCTCAGTTCACCTAAGAGAAGGTATTTCTTTATTGTCAGGAAACACTTCCCTTTTTCTTTGACTCTAAAGCAAGGGTTCCCAAACTTTTTCACTCAGGCCCCCCTTCTAGCATTGGGGAACATCCCAAGACCCCCCTGCGTGTGCAAACCACATCTATTTCTATGGGCACAAGCACTGTTCATGACATGGTTTTCTTTACACTTTGCCATGTCTAATGTGTATTCATGTGATATTTCAGTGACTTAAACATTACTTGAATATCTATGGGCTAAAAAACATTAGCTGACATGGGCTAGTTGATCTGAATATATCTTACAAGTATAAATAGTTCTGTAAGGTCTGCAATGACTGACATGACAAAAGGAAAACTGATGATGCAATAACCAATTTAGAAATTACACATCAAGTGTAAATTGAAAACCGGATTGAGTTCATGTTTTGTTGCAGTTTTTGGGAGGGGTGACCCCCGCCGGCCGACCCCTCGCTCCCCAGTTTGGGAACCTCTGCTCTAAAGAATCAATGTGTCACGTTGTATAATGACTGAAGACAAGCACAAGAATACGTAAAAGGGGGTTTTGTTTTCTCGACCCAAAAAAAAGAGCAAGGTGTAAACATAATACTCTGGACGAGACCTGTAAAAAACAATAACACGTAACATGAAAGACAATACAACAGCACAGGTACTCACACGACAAATGGACATGGTAACAATAACCGACAAGGACCATGGGAAACAGAGGGCACATATTAGTATGTGTATATCAGTAGGAATGGGAACCAGCTGTGTGTAATGAGACAAGACAGTCCGGTGTTGGTGGTAATGAATCCAGTTCAGTGACGCAGACATCCGGAGCTGGTGAACGGAATGAGCAGCAGTACCCGAGGGGGGGGGGGGGGGTCCGTGACAGTACCCAGGGGGGGGGAGGGTCCGTGACAGTACCCGAGGGGGGGGTCAGTGGCAGTACCCGAGGGGGGTCCGTGACAGTACCCCCTCAACATGCTGCGCCAGCAGCGGGACAACACCGGCCGTGGGGACGACCACAGGGACACGTTGCAGGACGGTCAGGGAACCGACGGTGACCTGGTCAGTGAAGCATCCAGGATGTCCAACGTAGGAACCCAGCTTCTCTGGGCCGTACCCCTCCCAGTTGATGAGGTATTGATCAGCATTTGATTTTAGCTGCCGGTGATGGGCAGGACTTGCAGGAGGTATGTTTGTAAATTAATTTGATTAAGCTACGTATGTAGCTTATTGACTACTTAATAAATAAATAAAACTTTTCTTGTTTCTCTGTAATACCAGACCCTTAGTAATTCTATGACGTTGGCTTTAGTTAGCCAGCTATATAGGTAATCAATCAAGTTAGCTCGTCTAACCATCTTGGCTGGCAAAGTTACTATAATTTAGAAAAGCAAGCAATTACTAAATTACTCACATTCCTTTCAATCTTTTACGCAGATATGAGGAGAGAGAATTTGTTTCTTTAAAAAAAAATAACCACCAGTCGAGGACACAGACAGTTTAAGAGGTATACTTAGATTAAATGTAATCTGGCACTTTATGATAATATATGTACAGTATATTAATTATGATGCCATGATATGGGCCTGTATTGATGTGTGGTATGATCCCATGGGTTGTAATGTGGATGTAATATCCTAGGCATGTATGTGCAGTATATTGAGATGTGTGATTTACAACAGTCAGAATGACACCGTCATTAAAATGACAATTGAACAGGTAAAGAGTAATGCTAATAGCCTATGCAGAAAGATACATACATACATACATACATACCACATAGAATTAGGACTAATTCTAAGGCTCTAGATTGCAGGAAAAAGCTCTCAGGTACTTAGTGATATATAATGGGAGCATGATAACCCTGTACGTACACACACACACCACTATTATCGGCTTAGAGCTGCTCACTATCAGACAGAAAGATGACGGTAGAGAAAGTGTGTGTGTGTGTGGACAGAGACGTGTTTCCTCAAGGGAGATAATTAGTGTGTGAATATTCATATATGCAAACGCAACATGAATAATGTCCCTCCAAAGGTTAGCTCATTAATTACTAACTAACAATTAACAGAAATACTTTTATAATTAATTATTTTGCTGTTTCCTTGGCGCCAGTGTTCATGCATAACTTACAGTGAGGTCAGAACCTGTGTATATATGTGTGTTGCACATAGTCAACAGATCCGGTCTATTCAGTGGCTCCCGAGTGGTGCAATGGGCTAAGGCACTGCATCTCAGTGCTAGAGGCATCACTACAGACCTTGGTTCAATTCCAGGCTGTGATAGGGCAGTCATTGTAAATAAGAATTTGTTCTTAACTGACTTGCCTAGTTAAATAAAGGTTAAATAATACAAAGACATCTCAATTCTGTGTCCACAGATGCATGGATAAATCATTGCCAAATACACAGTGGTACTAGCTGTAGTTGGTTTTAAGCCAAAGGCGTTGTGGTCTTTGAACCTCTGCCTTCAGTTTGATAAAATTCACTCTGAGATCCAACTCCCTGAATGTCCAAGCTACTACTGCGCTAAAACAGACACACCCTCTGTGGTGATAGGGCCATGTCCCAACAATACAACATGGTTCCTACTCTTGTTCCTTCAGGACCGTAGACCAGAGAAACTACTGAGATGAGACACAGTGAAGAGACAAGACAGAGGAGAGCAGACACAGAGAGGAGAGGAGACAGGAGAGGTTCAGTCCTGTGGTCAGGTGCCACAAAAAGGGACTTAGGAAAATTGCAATATACTCAGAATAGGGCAGCATGGCTGGCCCTAGGATGTACACAGGCTCAAAGTGGAGGAGAGATTGATTTCATCACTACTTGTATTTGTGAGAGGTATTGACATGTTGAATGCACGAGCTGTCTGTTTGAACTACTGGCACACAGCTCGGACACCCATGCATACCCCACAATACATGCCACCAGGGGTCTATTCACAGTCCCCAAGTCCAGAAACAGACTAAGGGATGTGGAAAGTATTACATAGTGCCATGACTACATGGAACTCTATTCCACATCCAGAAACTGATGCAAGCAGTTATTATCAAGATGGTGCCGACAGAGAGGGTTGCCTCGCTTCTAGTCCTTAGGAAACTATGCAGTATTTTGTTTTTTAATTAAATATTTCTTACATTGATGGCCCAGAAAATCTTAAGTGTTATTACATACAGCCGGGAAGAACTATTGGATCTCAGAGCGACGTCAACTTACCAACATTACGACCAGGAATATGACTTCCCCGAAGTGGATCCTTTGTTCTGACCTCCACTCAGGACATTGGATCTAATCCCAGAGACCGACCCAAAACAATGTCGCCGCAGAAGAGGTAGACGGAGTGGCCTCCTGGTCAGACTTCGAAGGCTTGCACACCACCCACCACTTCTGAGTATATTACTCGCCAATGTCCAGTCTCTAGACAACAAGGTAGACAAAATTCGAGCAAGGGTTGCTTTCCAGAGACTAACATTCTCTGTTTTACGGAAACATGGCTCTCTCGGGATATGTTGTCCTAGTCAGTACAGCCACCGGGATTCTTCATACGTCGCGTCGCGCCAACAGAAATAAACATCTCTGGGAAGAAGAAGGGCGGGGGTGTATGCCTCATGATTAATGACTCATGGTGTAATCATAACATACTGGAAATCAAGTCCTTCTGCTCACCCGACCTAGAATTCCTTATAATCAAATGCCGACCATATCTCCAAAGAATTCTCGTCGGTTATTGTCACAGCCGTGTATATCCCCCTCTCAAGCAGATACCACGATAGCCCCCAAGGAACTTCACTAGATTCTATGCAAACCATATATCCTGAGGCTGCATTTATTGTAGCTGGGGATTTTAGCAAAGGACATTTGAGAAGGCTACCTAAATTCAATCAGCATATTGATTGTAGCACTCGTGCGGGCAATACGCTGGATCACTGCTACTCTAACTTCCGCGATGTATACAAGGCCCTCCCTTCGGCAAATCCAACCACGACCCATTTTGCTCCAACCGTCCTATAGGCTTTTTTCTAAACAAGCATTTCGCTACACTCACATTAACTGCTAACCATTTGTATGTGACCAATAAAATGTTATTTGAGCAATGGAATCAGATGTAAAAACCAAATATAAATACACCTTATGGAACAGTGGGGACTGTGAAGCAGCAAAGATAGACACACAGACACATGCATACACAATAACATACGCATTATACAAACAAGTACACATAGATATTGTATTGTAGATAAGTGGTAGGGATGGAGAGCTTGAGGGTACACAGTGTGTTTTGAAATCTGAATGCATAGTAATGTTTTTAAAATGGTAAAAACTGCCTTAATTTTGCCTTGGCAGCAGCTAATGGGGATCCATAACACACACACACACGAAGAGAGACGGAGGAGACAGAGAGGGGAGACAGGAAACACTGAGAGGACACCAAGTAGACACTGAAAGGGGACAATGAGAGGGGAGACAGGAGAGGGGGGACAGTTAGAAGAGACAGGAAACGCGAGGAGAGACGGAGGAGACCGAGAGGGGAGACAGTTAGAAGAGACAGGAAACACGAGGAGAGACGGAGGAGATAGAGAGGGGAGACAGTTAGAGACAACACTGAGAGGACACAGAGGACACCAAGTAGACACTGAAAGGGGAGACAGGAGAGGAGACACTGAACGGAGTAAAGGAGAGCAGACACTGAGAGGAGAGGAATGCACAGAGGAGAGGAGAGCAGAGAGAGGAGGCAGCAGAGACACGAAGAGGAGAGTAGACATAGTAGACACTGAAAGGGGGAAATGAGAGGGGAGACATAATAAATCACATCAAAACCTATAATGAAAAAGATATTACAAGTTACATACATTAACATGTAGTGTGTGCGCATATATCAGTTCTACATACATGTCAGTACCCACACACAAGAAGTAGGTCACATGTCAGAACCAACACACAACAAGTAGGTCACATGTCTACACACAACAAGTAGGTCACATGTCAGTACCTACACACAACAAGTAGGTCACATGTCAGTACCTACACACAACAAGTAGGTCACATGTCAGTAACTACACACAAGAAGTAGGTCACATGTCAGTACCTACACACAACAAGTAGGTCACATGTCAGTACCAACACACAACAAGTAGGTCACATGTCAGTAACTACATACAACAAGTAGGTCACATGTCAGTACCTACACACAACAAGTAGGTCACATGTCAGTACCTACACACAACAAGGAGGTCACATGTCAGTAACTACACACAAGAAGTAGGTCACATGTCAGTACCAACACACAACAAGTAGGTCACATGTCAGAACCAACACACAACAAGTAGGTCACATGTCAGTACCTACACACAACAAGTAGGTCACATGTCAGTACCTACACACAACAAGTAGGTCACATGTCAGTACCTACACACAAGAAGTAGGTCACATGTCAGTACCTACACACAAGAAGTAGGTCACATGTCAGTACCTACACACAACAAGTAGGTCACATGTCAGTAACTACACACAAGAAGTAGGTCACATGTCAGTACCAACACACAACAAGTAGGTCACATGTCAGTTTATTGACAGTTTATAATTTAAGGTAACTTTTAACAGCCACAGCATTCATTACCAGATTCAGCTGAGGTCTAGAACTTAGGGAATGATTTGTATGAAATACAATGCTCTTAGTTTTATAGATGTTCAGGACCAGTTTATTACTGGCCACCCTTTCCAAAACAGACCGCAATTCTTTGTTCAGGGTTTCAGTGACTTCATTAGCTGTGGTTTCTGGTGCATATTTGATTGAATCAGCATACATGGACACATGCTTTGTTAAATACCAGTGGCAGGTCATTGGTAAAAATAGAAAAGAGGAGAGGGCCTAAACAGCTGCCCTGTGGTACACCACACTACATGTTTGACATTAGAAAATCTACCATTAAAGAAAATTCTTTGAGTTCTATTAGATATATAGCTCTGAATCCACGATATGGCAGAAGTTGAAAAGCCATAACAAATACGTTTCACCAACAAAAAGTTATAGTCAACAATATCAAAGGCTGCACTGACATCTAACAGTACATCTCCCACAATCTTATTGTCAATTTCTTCTAACCAATCATCAGTAATTTGTGTCAGTGCAGTACACGTTGAGTGCCCTTCTCTATAAGCATACTGAAAGTCTGTTGATTTGTGTACAGAGAAGTAGCATTGTATTTGGTCAACAAAAAAATCTAAGTTTGCTAAGAGATGGCAGATAGAATCAGTAAAGGCCGGTTTACCACTCTTGGGTGGTGGAATGACTTTGGCTTCCCTCCAAGCCTGAGGACAAAGACATTTCTCAAGGCTAAAATTAAATATATGACAGGAAGGGAGTGGCAATTTTTTATTTTTTTTATTTTTTTTATTTCACCTTTATTTAACCAGGTACTTGAATATGTGTCCAATATTTGTAATGATACTGTATATATAAACTGTTGATGTCAGAAGTTTACATACACCGTAGCCAAATACATTTACACTCAGTTTTCACAATTCCTGACATTTAATCCTAGTAAAATTTCTTAGGTCAGTTAGGATCACCACTTTATTTTAAGAATGTGAAATGTCAGATTAATAGTAGAGAGATTTATTTATTTCAGTTTTATTTCTTTCATCACATTCCCAGTGTGTCAGAAGTTTACATACACTCAATTAGCATTTTGTAGCATTGCCTTTACATTGTTTAACTTGGGTCAAACGTTTTGGGTAGCCTTCCACAAGTTTCCCACAATAAGTTGGGTGCATTTTGGCCCATTCCTGGTAACAGAGCTGGTGTAACTGAATCAGGTTTGTAGGCCTCCTTGCTCGCACATGCTTTTTCAGTTCTGCCAACACATTTTCTAAAGGATTGAGGTCAGGGCTTTGTGATGGCCACTCCAATACCTTGACTTTGTTGTCCTTAAGCCATTTTGCCACCTTTATTTAACCAGGTGGGCTAGTTGAGAACAAGTTCTCATTTACAACTGCGACCTGGCCAAGATAAAGCATAGCAGTGTGAACAGACACCACAGAGTTACACATGGAGTAAACAATTAACAAGTGAATAACACAGTATAAAAAAAAAGAGTCTATATACATTGTGTGCAAAAGGCATGAGGAGGTAGGCGAATAATTAAAATTTTGCAGATTAACACTGGAGTGATAAATGATCAGATGGTCATGCACAGGTGTGCATACTGGTGTGCAAAGAGCAGAAAAGTAAATAAATATAAACAGTATGGGGATGAGGTAGGTAAATTGGGTGGGCTATTTACCGATAGACTATGTACAGCTGCAGCGATCGGTTTGCTGCTCAGATAGCAGATGTTTGAAGTTGGTGAGGGAGATAAAAGTCTCCAACTTCAGCGATTTTTGCAATTTGTTCCAGTCACAGGCAGCAGAGAACTGGAACGAAAGGCGGCCAAATGAGGTGTTGGCTTTAGGGATGATCAGTGAGATACACCTGCTGGAGCGCGTGCTACGGGTGGGTGTTGCCATCGTGACCAGTGAACTGAGATAAGGCGGAGCTTTACCTAGCATGGACTTGTAGATGACCTGGAGCCAGTGGGTCTGGCAACGAATATGTAGCGAGGGCCAGCCGACTAGAGCATACAGGTCGCAGTGGTGGGTGGTATAAGGTGCTTTAGTAACAAAAGGGATGGCACTGTGATAAACTGCATCCAGTTTGCTGAGTAGAGTATTGGAAGCTATTTTGTAGATGACATCGCCGAAGTCGAGGATTGGTAGGATAGTCAGTTTTACTAGGGTAAGTTTGGCGGCGTGAGTGAAGGAGGCTTTGTTGCGGAATAGAAAGCCGACTCTAGATTTGATTTTAGATTGGAGATGTTTGATATGAGTCTGGAAGGAGAGTTTACAGTCTATCCAGACACGTAGGTACTTATAGATGTCCACATATTCTAGGTCGGAACCATCCAGGGTGGTGATGCTAGTCGGGCGTGCGGGTGCAGGCAGCGAACAGTTGAAAATGCTTGGGGTCATTGTCCATTTGGAAGACCCATTTGCGGCCAAGCTTTAACTTCCTGACTGATTTTTTGAGATGTTGCTTCAATATATCCACATAATTTTCCGTCCTCATGACACAATCTATTTTGTGAAGTGCACCAGTCCCTCGTACAGCAAAGCACCCCCACAACATGATACTGCCACCCCCGTGCTTCACAGTTGGGATGTGTTCTTTGGCTTGCAAGCCTCCCCTTTTTCCTCCAAACATAACGATGGTCATTATGGCCAAACACAAAGTACGATCTTTGTCCCCATGTGCAGTTGCAAACCGTAGTCTGGCTTTTTTATGGCGATTTGGGAGCAGTGGTTTCTTCCTTGCTGAGTGGCCTTTCAGGTTATGTCAATATATGCATTGATTTACTGTGGGTATAGATACTTTTGTACCTGTTTCATCCAGCATCTTCACAAGGTCCTTTGCCGTTGTTCTGGGATTGATTTTCACGTTTTGTGCCAAAGTACATTAATCTCTAGGAGATAGAACACATCTCCTTCCTGAGCGGTATGACAGCTGCGTGGTCCCATGGTGTTTATACTTTTGCACTATTGTTTGTATAGATGAATGTGGTACCTTCAGGGGTTTGAAAATTGCTCCCAAGGATGGAGGCCCACAATGTTTTTTCTGTGGTCTTGGCTGATTTCTTTTCATTTTCCTTATGTTGTCAAGCAAAGAGGGACTGAGTTTGAAGGCCTTGAGAGGTCATACATCCACAGGTACACCTCTAATTGACTCAAATGATGTCAATTAGCCTATAAGAAGCTTCTAAAGCCATGATATCATTTTCTGCAATTTTCCAAGCTGTTTAATGGCGCAGTCAACTTAGTGAATGTAAACTTCTGACCCACTGGAATTGTGATACAGTGAATTACAAGTGAAATAATCTGACTGTTAACAGTTGTTGGAAAAATTACTTGTGTCATGTACAAAGTAGATGTCCTAACCGACTTGCCCAAACCATTTTTTGTTAACCAGAAATTTGTGGAGTGGTTGAAAAACGAGTTTTAAGGACTCCAACCTAAGTGTATGTCATCTTCTGACTTCAACTGTATATATATATTTTTTTTTTCCCATATATATACATTTTTATATTTATGTATATATATATATTAATGTGTATATATATATATATATATGTATTTCTGTATATATATATTTATATTTATTTATATATATATTTAAATGTATTTATGTATATATATTAATGTATGTATATATACCCACCCAATATATATATATATGTTGGTTTCTATTCATGTTTAATAAAGATGAAACACGAACAGTACAAAAACAATAAATGTAACGAGAAAACCTAACAGCCTATACTGGTGAAAAACAAACACAGAGACAAGAACAATCACCCACGAAACACTCAAAGAATATGGCTGCCTAAATATGGTTCCCAATCAGAGACAACGATAAACACCTGCCTCTGATTGAGAACCACTCCAGAAAGCCATAGACTATGCTAGAAAACCCCACTAAGCCACAATCCCAATACCTATGAAAAACACACCACAAAAAAAACCCATGTCACACCCTGGCCTGACCAAATTAATAAAGAAAACACAAAATACTAAGACCAGGGCGTGACAGAACCAACAAAGTCTTAGTCCATTTTCCTCGCGTCCTTAGATAGGCGACCCTCGCTGCCGACCTTGGCCTAGTAGCCCTCACCAAGGACCCCACTGGACTGAGGGGCAGCTCGAGACTGAGGTAGCTCGGGACTGAGGGGTAGATCGGGACTGAGGGGTAGATCGGGACTGAGGGGTAGATCGGGACTGAGGGGTAGATCGGGACTGAGGGGTAGCTCAGGCAGGTAGTTGGCTCTGGCAGATCCTGGCTGGCTGGTGGTTCCGGCAGATCCTGGCTGACTGGCGGTTCCGGCAGATCCTGGCTGACTGTCGGATCCTGGCTGACGGAATGGCGGATCCATGCTGAAGATCCTGGCTACTCCATGCTGACTGGCTGCGCTGATGACGGCTCTGGCTGCTCCATGGATCCTGGCAGCTCGGATCCTGCAGCTCTGACTGGCGGCCCTGGCGGATCCTGGCTGACTGGCAGCTCTGGAAGATCCTGGCTGACTGGCGGATCCTGGCAGACTGGCGGCTCTGGCTGCTCCATGCTGACTGGCAGCTCTGGCTGCTCCATGCTGACTGGCGGATCCTGGCAGACTGGCGGCTCTGGCTGCTCCATGCTGACTGGCAGCTCTGGCTGCTCCATACTGACTGACGGATCTGGCTGCTCCATGCTGACTGACTGATCTGGCTGCTCCATGCTGACTGGCGGCTCTGGCTGCTTGGGTGGGTGATTCTGTTACGGTTTTCTTGCGGTGAAGGAGAGGCGGACCAAGACGCAGCGTGGTTTCTATTCATGTTTAATAAAGATGAAACACGAACAGTACAAAAACAATAAATGTAACGAGAAAACCTAACAGCCTATACTGGTGCACAAACAAACACAGACACAGGAACAATCACCCATGAAACACTCAAAGAATATGGCTGCCTAAATATGGTTCCCAATCAGAGACAACGATAAACACGTGCCTCTGATTGAGAACCACTCCAGAAAGCCATAGACTATGCTAGAAAACCCCACTAAGCCACAATCCCAATACCTACGAAAAACCCCAAGACAAAACACACCACAAAAAAAAACCATGTCACACCCTGGCCTGACCAAATTAATAAAGAAAACACAAAATACTAAGACCAGGGCGTGACAATATATATATATATATTTTTTTATGTACAGTGGGGCAAAAAAGTATTTAGTCAGCCACCAATTGTGCCAATTGTGCAAGTTCTCCCACTTCAACTATGAAAGGCACAATGAGAAAAAATTATCACATTGTAGGATTTTTAATGAACTTATTTGCAAATTATGGTGGAAAATAAGTATTTGGGCAATAACAAGAGTTTATCTCAATACTTTGTTATATACCCTTTGTTGGCAATGACAGAGGTCAAACGTTTTCTGTAAGTCTTCACAAGGTTTTCACACACTGTTGCTGGTATTTTGGCCCATTCCTCCATGCGGTGTGTTTGGGATCATTGTCATGCTGAAAGACCCAGCCACGTTTCATCTTCAATGCCCTTGCTGATGAAAGGAGGTTTTCACTCAAAATCTCACGATACATGGCCCCATTCATTTTTTCCTTTACACGGATCAGTCGTCCTGGTCCCTTTGCAGAAAAACAGCCCCAAAGCATGATGTTTCCACCCCCATGCTTCACAGTAGGTATGATGTTCTTTGGATGCAACTCAGCATTCTTTGTCCTCCAAACACGACGAGTTGAGTTTTTACCAAAAAGTTATATTTTGGTTTCAGCTGACCATATGAAATTCTCCCAACCTTATTCTGGATCATCCAAATGCTCTCTAGCAAACTTCAGACGGGCCTGGACATGTACTGGCTTAAGCAGGGGGACACGTCTGGCACTGCAGGATTTGAGTCCCTGGCGGCGTAGTGTGTTACTGATGGTAGGCTTTGTTACTTTGGTCCCAGCTCTCTGCAGGTCATTCACTAGGTCCCCCCGTGTGGTTCTGGGATTTTTGCTCACCGTTCTTGTGATCATTTTGACCCCACGGGGTGAGATCTTGCGTGGAGCCCCAGATTGAGGGAGATTATCAGTGGTTTTATATGTCTTCCATTTCCTAATAATTGCTCCCACAGTTGATTTTTTCAAACCAAGCTGCTTACCTATTGCAGATTCAGTCTTCCCAGCCTGGTGCAGGTCTACAATTTTGTTTCTGGTGTCCTTTGACAGCTCTTTGGTCTTGGCCATAGTGGAGTTTGGAGTGTGACTGTTTGAGGTTGTGGACAGGTGTCTTTTATACTGATAACAAGTTCAAACAGGTGCCATTAATACAGCTAACGAGTGGAGGACAGAGGAGCCTCTTAAAGAAGAAGTTACAGGTCTGTGAGAGCCAGAAATCTTGCTTGTTTGTAGGTGACCAAATACTTATTTTCCACCAGAATTTGCAAATAAATTCATAAAAAATCCTACAATGTGATTTTCTGGATTTTTTTTCTCATTCTGTCTGTCATAGTTGAAGTGTACCTATGATGAAAATTACAGGCCTCTCTCATCTTTTTAAGTGGGAGAACTTGCACAATTGGTGGCTGACTAAATACTTTTTGCCCCACTGTATATATATTTATATTATTATATTATACATATTCAGCTCTGGAAAAAATTTAGAGAGCACTGCAAATGATCAGTTTCTCTGTTTTTACAATGTGTCTGGGTCAAATAAAATAAAAAAATATATATACTACTGACAACATTTCTCCCAAATTCCAAATAAAAGTTATTTGCAGAAAATGAAAACTGGTCAAAATATCCAAAAAGGTGCATTGTTGTCAGACCTCGAATAATGCTAAGAAATTAAGTTCATATTAATTTTTAAATAACACAATAGGAATGTTTTAACTTAAGAAGACAGAAATCAATGTTTGGTAGAATAACCCTGATTTTCAATCACAGCTTTCTCCACCAGTCTTTGACATTGATGTTGGGTGACATTATGCCAATCCAGGTGTTAAAATTCAAATAGCTCGGCTTTGTTTGTGGTCCTTCATCCGCACCTTGATTGACCTGGCTGTGCAGCATGGAGCATTGTCCTGCTGGAAGAAACACTCCTCAGAGTTGGGGAACATTGTCAGAGCAGAAGGAAGCCAGTTTTCTTGCAGGACAACCTTGTACGTGGCTTGATTCATGCGTCCTTCACAAAGACAAATCTTCCCGATTCTAGCCTTACAGCCCCAGATCATCACCGATCCTACACCAAATTTCACAGTGGGTGCAAGACACTGTGGCTTGTAGGCCTCTCCAGGTGTAGCACCAAATTTTGGTGAAATTTGGTGGAGGATCGGGGATGATCTAGGGTTCATCACCTGTCCTCCACAATTTATGTTTTTCCAATGTTTTTGTTCTTGTTTTGTTTTTTGCAATCCACAATTTTTTTTTATCCTGCAACCCACCTGAATCCCTGCTTCAACCCACAAGTGGGTCCCAACCCGCAGTTTGGGATCCACTACTCTACAGTATGAGAGTGTTTGAGGATTGAAGGGAAGTGTTCCTAAGCTCTCTCCTCCTATTAACCATATTTGTCTGTTTCAACTCCAATAAAAACAGCAAATCGATCTCATCCAGACTCATCTGAAGGATCTTTGAAGTTGTCTTGGTAACAGGACTCACTTTCCCTCCAAAAAGAGACTGGTGCAATATTTATCACGCTTCACAGAAATGTGAATGTAAAAAAAAAAGAGAGAAAATCCTTGACATTTTCATCAAAAGCATTTTAATCAGGCAGTCTGCAGGTCAACTAATGACTTCGCAGAGAGAGGCCCTTGCCGGGCAGTTAGCTTCAAAGCGCTAGCTCATTAGCGTTAGCGCCTCTGATTATGATACTCAATCTCACATAGGCTACACTCCATCTCTCCTTATCACACACACGCTCAGCCGTCATTAGAGTAGTTAGCATCATTAGTATGATTAGCAGCCAAGGTCAGTGTTTGAAGCCACAGACAGCAACATCCATCTTCCTTCAACCAGCCTTTCAAATGCACGCACACAAGCACACACACACACAACCCAGCCTTTTAAAATGTATCCCGCTACTCTGCTACTCTCTGCCCAATGTTTCAGTGCTGTAATTAGAATCTTCCTCTCTGCTTTTCACTCACACACATCAGAGAGGAGAGGAAAGGAAGAGAGGTGAGATGAGGAGGAACAGAGAGGAAAGGAGAGGGGAGGAGGTAAGGTGAGGAGAGGAGAGGAGAGGAGAGGAGAGGAGAGGAGAGGAGAGGAAATTAGGAGAGGTGGGGGAGGAGAGGAAGAAAAGAGGAGAGAAGAGGTCAGATCTGTTGTTATACAGTGCCTTAAGAAAGTATTCATACCCCTTGACTTTTTGCTGTGTTACAGAACAAAAAGGATGACAAAAAGTTGAATAGTTTAAAAAGTATAAAAGATATCAAAAAGTTAAATGTAAGCACACTATTCCACAACAATCTACACGTTATAAAGTTTGAACTTGCGAAATAAGTATGATGAGGATTTAAATTCGTGACTTTTGCTTCACAAGTCCCACCTAATAAGAAGGATGTGGAGATTTAAAGAAATATTGATAATAAGAAGAAGAAGGATGTGGAGATTTAAAGACCCATTGATAATTAGAAGAAGAAGGATTTGGAGATTTAAAGACGAATTGTTAATAAGAAGAAGAAGGATGTGGAGATTTAAAGACACATTGATAATAAGAAGAAGAAGGATGTGGAGATTTAAAGACCCATTGATAATAATAAGAAGAAGGATATGGAGATTTAAAGACCCATTGATAATAATAATAACAAGAAGGATTTGGAGATTTAAAGACCCATTGATAATAAGAAGAAGAAGGATGTGGAGATTTAAAGACCCATTGATAATAATAATAAGAAGGATGTGGAGATTTAAAGACCCATTGATAATAATAATAAGAAGGATGTGGAGATTTAAACACCCATTGATAATAAGAAGAAGAAGGATGTGGAGATTTAAAGACCCATTGATAATAATAAGAAGAAGGATGTGGAGATTTAAAGACCCATTGATAATAAGAAGAAGAAGGATGTGGAGATTTAAAGACCCATTGATAATAATACGAAGAAGAAGGAAGGATTTAAGAAGAAGAAGGAGATTTAAAGACCCATTGATAATAAGAAGAAGAAGGATGTGGAGATTTAAAGACCCATTGATAATAATAATAAGAAGGATGTGGAGATTTAAAGACCCACTGATAATAAGAAGAAGAAGGATGTGGAGATTTAAAGACCCATTGATAAAAATAATAATAAGAAGAAGGATGTGGAGATTTAAAGACCCATTGATAATAAGAAGAAGAACGATGTGGATATTTAAAGACCCACTGATAATAATAAGAAGAAGGATGTGGAGATTTAAAGACCCATTGATAAAAATAATAATAAGAAGAAGGATGTGGAGATTTAAAGACCCTTTGATAATAATAATAAGAAGAAGTACATTGACTTTAAAAAGTATTCACACTACTTGGATTTTTACTTAAATAAAAAAAATTTTGTTGTCACTGTCATACACACAATACCCTATAACGTAAAAATGGCATTATGTTTACAAATGTTTACAAATTAATACAAAAGGAAAGCTGAAATATTGTTAATGAGCCTAAATAAGCCTAAATAAGTTCATGAGTAAAAGTGTGCTTATCAAGTCCCATAATACGACTCACTCAGTGTGCAATAAATGAAATCAAATGAAATATATATATATATATATATATATTCATACACATGGCTAGCAGATGTTAATGCAAGTGTATTGAAATGCTTGTGCTTCTACTTCCAACAGTGCAATAATATCTAACAAGTAATCTAACAATTCCCAACAACTATCTAATACACACAAATCTAACAATAATAGTGTTAAAATGATTTGTGAATGACTAACTCATCTCTGTACCCCACACATACAATTATCTGCAAGATCCCTCAGTTGAGCAGTGCATTTCAAACACAGATTCAACCACAAAGACCAGGGAGGATTTCCAATGCCTCGCAAATAAGGTCACCTATTGGTAAATGGGTAAAAAAAAAAAAATCTGACATTGAATATCCCATTGAGCATGGTGAAGTTATTTATTACACCTTGCATGGTCTATCAATACACCCAGTCTCTACAAAGATACAGGCATCCTTCCTTACTCAGTTGCCGGAGAGGAAGGTACCCACTCAAGGATTTCACCATGAGGCCAATGGTGACTTTAAAACAGTTACAGAATTTAACCTCTTACAGCCACTGAGACGCTAGCGTCTCACCTAACCAATAGCCTGGGGAAATGCCTAGCGCCAAATGGAACCCGCTCAAGGATTTCACCATGAGGCCAATGGTGACTTTAAAACAGTTACAGAATTGAATGGCTGTGATATGTGAAAACATGAGGATGGATCAACAACATTGTAGTTACTCCACAATACTATAACCCAATTGACAGAGTGAACAGAAGGAAGCCTGTACAGAATACAAATATTCCAAAACATGCATCCTGTTTACAACAAGGCACTAAAGTAAAACTGCAAAAAATGTGACAAAGCAAATCACTTTTTGCCCTGAATACAAAGTGTTATGTTTGGGGAAAATTCAATACAACACGATACTGAGTACCACTTTTAAAGCATAGTGGTGGCTGCATCATGTTATGGGTATGTTTGTAATCGTTAAGGACTGGGGAGTTTTTCCAGGATAAAAAATAAATGGAATGGAGCTAAGCATTGCGAAAATCCTAGAGGAAAAACCTGGTTTAGTCTGACTTCCACCAGTCACAGCAAGATAAATTCACCTTTCAGCAGTACAATAACCTAAAACACAAGGCCAAACCTACACTGGAGTTGCTTACCGAGAAGACAGTGAATGTTCCTAAGTGGCTGAGTTGAAAATCTATGGCATGTCTATCTGTATTGAATTTTTTATAAATGTGCAAACATTTCTAAAAACATGTTTTCACTTTGTAATTATGGGATATTGTGTGTGGATGTGTGAATAATACAGTTTAGGAACAAAATGTGGAATAAGTCAAGGGGTATGAATACTTTCTGAAAGCATTGTATATATATCCCGATTATTTGATTCTGAATCAGAGGACAGCAGGATATGGTTGTCCCCTTAACGTTTACTTAAAGGTTGACTCAGTGATGACTTAGGTGCACAAAGTAAACAGCATAGTGTGTCAATTCTGCAGTAAGCATTGAAGCACAAGGCTAAACTCCCACACTGTTTTGGTCCCATACCACGCTCTAACAGAGTGAAGCAAACCCATGCACATGCAACAGATTCTGTGTGTGACTGTGTGGGAGTCTTGTATCTCATGCAATGTCTGCAGTGCTGCTCATGGAAACGTAATTTCACAGAATTGACCTTTAAACAGGTACAGTATTTGTGACCCACCACCTGGATTTGGTCCTATATACCAACATTTTGAATTCTGTTTGTTTACATTGGATAAAAGTAGAGACTCGGGGCTAGAAAATGTTATGTCATACACTGCAGTTGAGGAACAATGGGAAAGTAATTCTGCTATGAAAGTTAATAAACTTGTAACCCCTCTTTTGAGAAAATTTGCCCGTGAATGTTTTGGTAAACCCACTGGAAGGTCTACTGGAGAGCTCTCGGATAGATTGTAGCTTCCATCAATGTAATTGTCTGCAACACTTCCAATCCCCAATATATTTTTTTGCAAATAAATAAATACATACACACACACACACACACACACACACCCACACACACACACACACACACACACACACACACACACACACACACACACACACACACACACACACACACACACACACACACACACACACACACACACACACACACATACATACATACATACATACATACATACATACATACATACATACATGTACAGTACCAGTCAAAAGTTTGGACACGCCTACTCATTCTAAGGTTTTTCTTTATTTTTAAAATGTTCTACAATGTAGAATAATAGTGAAGACATCAAAACTATGAAATAACACATATGGAATCATGTTGTAACCAGAAAAAGTGTTAAACAAATCAAAATATATTTTATTTTTTACATTCTTCAATGTAGCCACCCTTTGCGTTGATGACAGCTTTGCACACTCTTGACATTCTCTCAATCAGCTTCATGAGGTAGTCACCTGGAATGCATTTAACAGGTGTGGCTTGTTAATGTGTGGAATTTATTTCCTTCGTAATGTGTTTGAGCCAATCAGTTGTGTTGTGACAAGCTAGGGGTGATATACAGAAGATGGCCCCATTGGGTAAAAGACCAAGTCCATATTATGGTATGAACAGCTAAAATAAGCAAAGAGAAATGACAGTCCATCATTACTTTAAGACATGAAGGTCAGTCAATCTGGAAAATTTCAAGAACTTTGAAAGTTTCTTCAAGTGCAGTCGCAAAAACCATCAAGCGCTATGATGAAAACTGTCTCTCATGAGGACCGCCACAGGAAAGGAAGACCCAGAGTTACTTTGGCTGCAGAGGATAAAGTCGTTAGAGTTACCATTTGGGTCCAAATTTGAGATTGTTGGTTCCAACCGCTGTGTCTTTGTGAGAGTCAGAGTAAGTCTGCATGTGTGGTTCACACCGTGAAGCATGGAGGAGGAGGTGTGATGGTGTGGGGGTACTTTGCTGGTGACACTGTCAATGATTTATTTAGAATTCAAGGCACTCTTAACCAGCATGGCTACCACAGCATTCTGCAGCAATACGCAAACCCTTAGTGGGACTATCATTTGACCCAACACACCTCTGTGTAAGGGCTATTTCCTATAACCTCAAACTCTCCCAGTGGCATAGCTTCTGCCAGAGCAGCCAGTGAGGTCGTACCAGGGCCCACAATGGGCCCAGTGACGGGCACAGAATACCACCCCACCATGCCCAAAAATTAATTGCTGACCACAATTTGACAGGAACGTCTTTCTTTAACATATGCTGCATGATAAATGATCCTATTGATGGTTTCGCCAACAATTTTTTTTTTCTACTACATAAATCAGCATGATATTTTAGTGTATTGATGACAATAAATCAAATTCCCTTGCTAAATAAATCATGTTATTCAATAGTTTCAATACCATGTTAAGATAATGAAATGCATTCTGGGATTTGTTGTGCAAATACTCTTCAAAGACTTGTTGTTTCTGTCATAATTTTAAGCAGCAGTTGATCTAGCTATCAAGAGACAAAGGCCGAAAGAAAATAGAGTCGAGAATAGAAAATTACGGATTTAAAAATCAGCAATGTATCAACACAAGAATGGAGCCCAAAAGAGGAAGGCCAAAAATGAGAAAGCAATAAAAGTATCAAAATTAGTTCAATTAGATTACTTTTTCAAATGCAGTTCAAGTGCAGCCATTGCCAGCACAAGCAATGTCGCGGGACCAGAAGAGGATGTAGGTTTATCAGCGCAAGCTGCAGATTTTAGCGGGTCAAGTGAGCCAAGGCCAAGCTGTTCAATCATGCCAGAAGAAGCAACTTTGACAGAGGAGGATACAGGTTGTCAGGTATCGGTGGATATGACCCTGAGCACAAGCCAGGCCAGACAAGCTAGCCTTGAGGGGAGGAAGAGGGGCAGGGAGAGGCTAGAATCGTGGCGGCTGAGGAAACAGGTGGAAGTGACAGGGGGCATTATGTAACTCCGGGATGCTGGCAGAGTTCCTTTGTCCAGTGTCTGTGTTCTGTTACCCATTTTAATCTTTTTGGGGGGGCCAGTCTGAGATATGGCTTTTTCTTTGCAACTCTGCATAGAAGGCCAGCATCCCAGAGTCGCCTCTTCACTGTCGACATTGAGACTGGTGTTTTGCGGGTACTATTTTTTCTCAAACTAGACACTCTAATGTACTTGTCCTCTCGCTCAGTTGTGCACCGGGACCTCCCATCCTGTTTCTATTCTGGTTAGAGACAGTTTGCGCTGTTCTGTGACGGGAGTAGTACACAGCGTTGTACTATTTTCCTGCATGGAAAAGCCTTAATTTCTCAGAAAAAGAATAGACTGATGAGATTTAGAAGAAAGTTCTTTGTTTCTGGCCATTTTGAGCCTGTAATCGAACCCACAAATGCTGATGCTCCAGATACTCAACTCGTCTAAAGAAGGCCCATTTTATTGCTTCTTTAATCAGAACAACACTTTTCAGCTGTTTTAACATAATTTCAAAACGGTTTTCTAATGATCAATTAGCCTTTTAAAATGATACACTTGGATTAACTAACACAACGTGCCATTGGATCACAGTGATGGTTGCTGATAATGGGCCTCTACACCAATGTAGATAATCCATTAAAAATCAGCCATTTCCAGCTACAATAGTAATTTACAACATAAAAAATTAACACTGTATTTCTGATAATTTTGCTGTTATTTTAATGGACAAAAAATATGCTTTTCTTTAAAAAACAAGGACATTTTTAAGTGACCCCAAACTTTTGAACGGTAGTGTATATATCATCAACATGTATCGATCACAACTTTACTAATGCTGAAGAAAACACATTCTTTGAAGAAGTATCCAAATCCATAGGATGTAGAGATCACAATATAATAGCCATATCTAGGAAAACCAAAGTACCAAAGCCTGGGCCTAATATAGTGTATAATAGGTCATACAATAAGTTTTGTAGTTGTAATGGTTTTCCTCCTCTTTGTCTGAAGAGGAGAGGCGATAAGGATCGGAGGACCAATATGCGGCGTGGTAAGTGTCCATGGTTGTTTATTTAAACACATAAACTGAACCCTCCATACAAAAAACAATAAACGTAACTTGAATAACCGAAACCGAAAACAGTACCGTGTGGTGTAAAGCACAGACACAGAAAGAATCACCCACAAACAAACAGTGAAACCCAGGCTACCTAAGTATGATTCTCAATCAGAGACAACTAACGACACCTGCCTCTGATTGAGAACCATACTAGGCCGAACACAGAAAAACAACCTAGACACACAAAACATAGAATGCCCACCCAACTCACGTCCTGACCAACTAAAACAAACAATTAACACAATAACTAGGGTCAGAACGTGACTGTTAGAATTCTTATGAATAAATGAATAAACAATATCCCCATTTTAAATAGAATTGTAACTAAGTAAACTTATACTCTGTTTTATTATATCTGACCTGTTAAGGATGATGCGAATTTTCGCAGCTTTTTGTAGAAAATCGCGCAACATTTCAACGTCCTGCTACTCATGCCAGGAATATAGTATATGCATATGATAAGTATGTGTGTATAGAAAACACTCTGAAGTCTCTAAAACTGGTAAAATCGTGTCTGTGGCTATAACAGAGCTTGTTTAGGAGTAAAAATCCCAGGGAAAACTGTTCACCAAAAACACAAAAAAAATATTCATCCGCCAGTCAATGTATTGTCTAAGGCGATAGAAAATAGATGAGGTTCCGATTACAATGCCTACAGCTTCCACACGATGTCGCCAGTACTGGCATGTCATTGATGGTTTATCCTTGGTGAGATGACGTGTAGGCACTTCCTGTCTTGGGGCGCACCGGAGGGAGTTATGAAAGTGAAAAAATGGACGATGATTTCAAGACTTGCTGCTATCGAATACAGATCGCCCCGTGATCAATTTGATCGATTATTAACGTTTATTAATACCTAAAGTTGGATTACAAAAGTAGTTTGAAGTGATTTGTAAAAGTTTATAGGTAACTTTTTTAATTTTAGAAAGTGACGTTGCGTCTTGTAAAGATGATTTTTCCTGGATCAGACCGGCCTTCATAAAATGACATTTTGGGGATACAATGACGGATTTAATCGGGAAAAAGACCCAATTGTGATGTTTATGGGACATATAGGAGTGCCAACAAAGAAGCTCGTCAAAGGTAATGAATGTTTTATATTTTATTTCTGCGTTTTGTGTAGCGCCGGCTACCGCAAAATCTTTTGTTTAGGTCTCGTTCAGGTATTTTGGGGGAGTGCATGCTATCAGATAATAGCTTCTCATGCTTTCGCCGAAAAGCATTTTACAAATCTGACATGTTGGCTAGATTCACAACGAGTGTAGCTTTAATTGAGTATCTTGCGTGTGTGTTTTAATGAAAGTTTGAGTTTTATCGAGTACTATAGGTGGCGCTCTGAAATTTCCGCTGATTTGGTTCCTGTGCAGGAACCACATCCGTAACATTAACAATATGAGTTCATAAGGTGGGATTGTGAGACACAGACAAGGAGTAATTAGAGTTAATGAACACCATTCCAAACTAGGAATAAAACTAATGGGTTGTGGACTGTGAAAACAGATAAGGTCGTTAGCCTATGGTTGACCCTACAGAAACTTAGCTCTGGGGTTTTTAGATAAGACAGTGAGTGCATTCCTAAGTTTTCTGTTAATTAGAACTGTCAGCTCAGTGGTGATTGATAATGTTGAGGGGTCAAAAGTTACCTGGGAGTGTGTTAGTAAGTCCTCTCTACCTCACTTTGTCCCGGTAGAGAGGAGGGGATTCTGTTAAAGCAATGAAATGACATCATGATCTGTATATAAACTGTTGTTCGTGGTTAAGTGGCAGCGCACTCCGATAATAAATTCTGTTACCTATTATTGAAAGACTAGTCTCCATCTATTTTATGCAAACAAGAATCTTACAAATTCTCATAAGATAGATAAAGGGTTTTCAAATAATGAAAGCACATTGGCATAATTAAATCACAGTAACAATTGGTCCTTCGAGTGGATTCCACAAACTTGCCTCTGTCGTCCGAAGGGAAAGCCGAAAGCCGTGCACGGAGACGGGTCTGACTCGTTATTTAAAGACCTGGCCTCTGGATTGAGGTTTAACCTCTAATGACGAGCAATCCCATATCCGGGAGCGTAATCATAGCCTCAAGCTCATTACCATAACGCAACGTTTCCTATTCATGAAAATCGCAAATGAAATGAAATAAATATATTCAAACACAAGCTTAGCCTTTTGTTAACAACACTATCATCTCAGATTTTCAAAATATGCTTTTCAACCAAAGCTACACAAGCATTTGTGTATTAGTATTGATAGCCTAGCATAGCATTAAGCCTAGCATTCAGCAGGCAACATTTTCACAAAAACAAGAAAAGCATTCAAATAAAATAATTTACCTTTGAAGAACTTCGGATGTTTTCAATGACGAGACTCTTAGTTAGATAGAAAATGTTCATTTTTTCCAAAAATATTATTTGTGTAGACGAAATAGCTCCGTTTTGTTCATCACGTTTGGCTAAGAAAAATACCGGAAAATGCAGTCACTTACAACGCCAAACTTTTTTCCAAATTAGCTCCATAATATCGACAGAAACATGGCAAACGTTGTTTAGAATCAATCCTCAAGGTGTTTTTCACATATCTATTCGATAATATATCAGTGGTGGCAGCTGGCTTCTCGTCAGAAGCAAACGGAAAAATACTGCAGCTGGAGATTACGCAATAATTGCAACGGAGGACACCAAGCGACCACCTGGTAGATGTAGTCTCTTATGGTCAATCTTCCAATGATATGCCTACAAATACGTCACAATGCTGTAGACACCTTGGAGAAAACGTGGAAAACGTAAGCTGACTCCTAGCTCCTTCACAGCCATATAAGGAGTCATTGGCATGAGGCGGTTTCAAAAAATGCAGCACTTCCTGATTGGATTTTTATCTGGGTTTCGCCTGTAACATCAGTTCTGTGGCACTCACAGACAATATCTTTGCAGTTTTGGAAATGTCAGAGTGTTTTCTTTCCAAAGCGGTCAATTATATGCATAGTCGAGCATCTTTTCGTGACAAAATATCTTGGGAACGTTTTTCATCCAAAAATTAAAAGAGCGCCCCTATATCCAACTAGTTAAAAAAACAGGCCGGTATAAAGATCTAAGGGCGACGGAGAAGGTGACGGAATCGAACCGGCATTACTTTTCCCAGTCTACAGGACGAAGGTAAATAGTCTTTATTCTCGAATTTGGGAGGAATTATTTAACATATTTTTGATTGAATGTTCTAAAGGAGTTTGGATTTAATCAATGATAGGTGCTTGAATATTCTGAACAAATACAGTGGGTTTCTACTTTGTGTTTTAACCAAAATTGATAGGAAGGAAACGGGTCTGAAATTACTCCTGGTAAGGTGCACTGCCAAAACTAAACTAGGACTTAATAAATCTTGGTCTTGCAAGCCGAAAGATTTTTTAAGGGTGAGATATAGTATGTATTGTTAGATGGGACGGTCGTTCTGTACAAATAGGATAGCCATTAATTCAAAAGACATACCTAAATACAGTTTTAACCTAGTAGACTATCTGTATATGGGAAGTAGTCTGACTATGAAAAGTAGCAGATAGATATATTAAAACAGGAGAGGATAAATTAGGCTTGGTGAGAAGGCAGGGCAATTCTAGGCGAACATAATAACTGAACCCATTCAATACTGAAATAAATTAATATCTAAGGGGTGGAGAGGGAAACTGATTCTAGAGTAGTTAGATATGAGATATTAACGTTGAAAGTCCCAAGGAACAATAGTTTATAATGAGCTTATAATTGTACACGGGTGAAATTGAATGTCTGATCAAAAGTCATCTATAGATGAAGTTTCCAGACAGGAGAAATACATACATACATACCCATACACATTGATTATCATTAAAGACCCATACACATAGTCAGACAGGAGAGCAACTAAACTGAGTAACTGTACATAGCAGATTCATAGAAATACACTCACATAGAAGGTAAAATTAAATATAGAAAGGCATAGATAAGTGATTAAATACCATAGCTACTAGTTACGGTAAGGATTAAGGATGGGTGGTAATTCCTCAAAGGAGGTGCCGGAACTAACGGGAGACAAGCGTTATATGGAACAGAGAGACAAGAGAAACATTGATTTCGGTCTAAAATGGAGAAAGAAATATGATTTTGATGGACGTCTAAATGTAGAAAAGCTGGAATCACTTATAAAACAGATACATAAGGAATGTGGAAAAAAATTGAAAAAGCAGAATAAACAGGGGTTATACACAGCCGGAGTTTGGCTTTCAGAAGCAAAAAAGAGAGTTGAGGGTGTAAATAGGAGTAAGCCTAAAAAGAGCCAAGATGCGCTGCCCTCCGCTCCCGCAGATGAAAAAGCGTGGGTGGAGGTGAGAGGTGAGGGTAACAAAGGGTAACAAACTGAGGGTAACAAACTATATTCTTCTCGAATATACCAAGAATACAGAGGTAATCCAGTCGATGAAATAGTGATTGTGAGAATACGGCTGCAGGAGCTACCTGCAATATCATCACCCATATATGTGAAGCCTGCTGAAGCCGAGGGAGGTATAATAGAGGTAGAAAAAGGAAAAAAGTCGAGAAAAGTGGATAAGGTGAGTCAAAAGAAAAAGATACATTGTTTTAATTGTAACGAAATTGGACATTTCGCCCGGGAGTGTAACACTCCCTGCAAACCTCACAACCAATATTGTAATTTAACTGAGGGGAAGGTCAGAGGCGACAATCGGGTAAAAAAAAAAGGGTCAGATACAAAGAGAGCGAGATTAACGAGAATCCTAACTAAGGGAAAACTTTGGGCTTTTAAATTAGGACTATTTTCTGTTGTCCCGATGCCAGAGTTACGAATACAGACAATTGTAAAATGGGTCTATTTGCGGAGGATCCTAGTTATTCATATAAGCGTTGGTGGTATAGTGGTGAGCATAGCAGTCTTACAAACTGCAGCCCAGGGTTTGGTTCCCAGCCAAGGCCTTAACTAATATCTGAGTTTGTGATTGTAATTAAACTAATTGTATGTTTTGCAGAGAAAGTTATAGTCACTAGTATTGGTATAAGATATAAACTGAATGTTTTAAATAGTTTATTTGGTTCAATTGAAAGACTAATTAATTTAACTTAAAGTAATAACGAAGCGAATTTTGATGCAAGACGATGTCTGTTCGCTAAATGATCTGTTTGAATAATGTATTGGGAATAGAGTCACTAAATGATCTGTTTGAATAATGCATTGGGAATAGAGTTGTAATTAAAATGCTAAATCAAAGACGAGACAGTTACTTAAATCAAATGAATTCTAAATAATAACGAAGAGACAATTACGATAGAATTGTGCCCATCAAAATGTTTTTATAAAATTAGCGAATTTAGAGATGTTGGTTGATGTTGTAAATTATAATTCAAGATTCAACAGATGTGATAAACTAGGTTTGGTTTATCGAACCCGTACTACTGTTGCTGCAGACAGCCAACAATTATTTACAATTCATTGAAAGTCGTTGCGGCTCGGCTCTAGGTTGAGCGCTTGTTGATGACATCACTCGCAAGGCACTTTTGTCGCCACGGAAATGATGTCGTGACTGGGGGTATCGGAGAAAATTGTTTGTGTCTTTTCGAAGAAAAATGTGTGCATTATTGTTTTGAGTCACTTTTCAGAAGTTGATGAAAATTTCCAAATACATTTCTAAAAGTAGTTGTAAGTCGTCAGGGTAGTCAGGAAAGATGCTAAAAACTAGCAACTGATTCGCTAGGTGGGCATCATTGATTTGTGGCGTTTATTTGGACTGTATTAGGCTATGAGAAAGGTAGATTTGAATGTCTGAATCGTAATACATTGTGATAATGGATTCTGATGGTTATTGATTCCTGGTTTGATTGTTTATGTAACACCAGTGAATTTGAGCATTGTTTCCATTATGTGGAACAATATTAGGGTATTAATGTTGAAAAGCAACCTCTATAGTAAAAAACAATTGCATATGTTTTGGGAAATTAGCTAGGTTGAATTTGGTTATTTGAGCTTTTCCCCTGATACGTAGACATCTGTAACAGGGGCAAGTTGGGTTTTTTCTTGAGGAACATGCAGATGCTGTTTTGTTTTATTGAGATGTAAACGTGAGTCTCTGAGTAATTTTGTCATCTGAAGCATTATAGTAGTGAGTTTTTGTATAGTTTGTTTTTTGCTGATAAAAGTGGTTTGTTTATTTGGTTACTGATGATTGTTTATTCTAGGAGTTGATTTAACTTAATTAAGCATTTGTTCTGGTGTGTTTAGGTAGGATTCTTTATACCGGGACGGATGGAAGTTATCTAAAATATGTAGGAGCCAAGGGGAAATACGTTACATTTTTATTAAATATCTGGGATTAAATTACGGATTTCTTACACTGAGAAATGTACGACATTTGCAGCAGAGGGAAAAAGTAATACATTGGAAAATAATGTTATCAGGTTAATTGTATCTAAGGGTAGCATGTTCATTTAAGTAAACATATACATTGACGTTATTTAAAATTTATGATTAATGATTTGAGTTAAAGGGGAATTATCATTAGGTTTAGTTTATAGTTCACTTTTGAGTTTCTAAATCGAAGTAGCATAGTGAATGCTAGTTAGGTGTGTTGTGTTCTTCTGGGACTATTTGTTTTAGTGCAAAGGTATTGTAACTTCTTCGATATAGGGGGCGCTCTTTTAATTTTTGGATGAAAAAAATTCCCGTTTTAAACAAGATATTTTGTCACGAAAAGATGCTCGACTATGCATTTAATTAAAGAAAACACTCTGACGTTTCCAAAACTGCAAAGATATTGTCTGTGAGTGCCACAGAACTGATGTTACAGGCGAAACCCAGATAAAAATCCAATCAGGAAGTGCCGCATTTTTTTAAACCGCCTCATTCCAATGACTCCTTATATGGCTGTGGAGGAGCTAGGAGTCAGTTTACGTTTTCCACGTTTTCCCCAAGGTGTCTGCAGCATTGTGACGTATTTGTAGGCATATCATTGGAAGATTGACCATAAGAGACTACATCTACCAGGTGGTCGCTTGGTGTCCTCTGTCGCAATTATTCTAAACAACGTTTGCCATGTTTCTGTCGATATTATGGAGCTAATTTGGAAAAAATTTGGCGTTGTGTTGACTGCATTTTCGTTTTTTTTTTCTTAGCCAAACGTGATGAACAAAACAGAGCTATTTCTCTTACACAAGTAATATTTTTGGAAAAAATGAACGTTTGCTATCTAACTGAGAGTCTCGTCATTGAAAACATCCGAAGTTCTTCAAAGGTAAATGATTTTATTTGAATGCTTTTCTTGTTTTTGTGAAAATGTTGCTTGCTGAATGCTAGGCTTAATGCTATGCTAGGCTATCAATACTCTTACACAAATGCTTGTGTAGCTTTGGTTAAAGCATATTTTGAAAATCTGAGATGACAGTGTTGTTAACAAAAGACTAAGCTTGTGTTTCAATATATTTATTTCATTTCATTTACGATTTTCATGAATAGGAAACGTTGCGTTATGGTAATGATCTTGAGGCTATGATTACGCTCCCGGATACGGGATTGCTCGATGCTAGAGGTTAAAGAGGCACGCTCACATATGGAACTTTATGAGTTTTTATTTTATGAGTTTTAATTACACAAGTGAATTTTTTTGATTTTAAGGATAAAGGGTTCTTTAATATGTCTAATGTAGTATGGAACATGACTATAAAAGGGTGGTATGACCTATTGACCTAATCATGGCTATCTTTTGGGGTCTGTTCAGCCTCAGGGGAGAGCCATTTGTATAATGAATTTGTGGTCATTTGGGTTACTAGTTTCAAGGTAAATTAATTATAATGGAGTTTTGGTTTTGGGTTAGAATTATTGTTTGAACCGCAAATGAGAAAGTGGTTCAGGATTCTGTTTTACAAGACTAGCTGTGAAGTTTTTGAATTGGCTATTATTGATTTGGTATTACAACAGAAAAAAAATCAGAATAAATAGGGGGAGATAAGATTCATTGAGGTTTGGATAGGAGATATATTAAGCCAATAGGGTAGGGAATTACATAGAACAATAAGTTTCAGTTCTTAGGGGTGATACATTACTGTAGATAAGGTATTCCACACTATGCAACATATATTAAATTCATGTTATTGTCAGATAGAATACTGAGGATCCCTGAAGGAAAGAACTTGTAAGTGTAGGAAGGATTTTGAAATGGTTAGCATTTGTTTTGGCTTTGTTTGACTATTAGGAGGTTTTTAAATAGTATTACATTTAACAGGAATATTGGACATCTGTGATGATTTAGGATTATTGTTAGGACTAAAATAGATTGATTAAGGAAATGTAAGGACTTTAGAGATTGCCACTCATGGACATGTTTTTTCTAAAATCAATGATTTTAGATCAAGTCAAACAGTGAGAAGCTTAGTGGTATTTGAGAGATAGGAGAGAAAAGGGTTACTGTATATATATAAGTAGCACAGATACTTCTTAAAGTAGATAAGACACTTGACAGAGAATTGGTACAGGATTGACATGAATGGACGCCCAAGGGAGAATTGGACATGTGGAAAATGAAAGGGGCGCTCCTACATGATGATGTCAGACATAAGGATAATTTACTAATCTTACCTAAGTTATTGTTTAGAGTAGGCAAGGTTGTTACCTGGGCAGAGCCAGGTAACAAAGGGGGGATGGGTAAATTGTGTTCTAGGATAGGATGTGACTACTGGATAATAAACAAAAAAAAAGAAAAAAAATTAGCTAACAAGTAGGTATAGAAGTTAAAGATAGAACAAATGAGAAACTGTTTGTTAACCAAACCTGTATGTCCAAGATTTTATGCACTACAGGTGAATTACAGGTGAAGTCACTCAATCCAGTCCCTGAGGCCTGGTGGGGGGACCATACCAAGGACTCCTGATGACAGCTAGCTGAAAGAACTACCGAGATTCATATCACACTGCGGGAGGGTAAGACACATTGAACTATCGAACAATAACAGAGTTCGAGAGGAGAACTGGAATTAACAGAATTCTGGTGGCCATCTCTCGAATGAAGATTACCTTACCTGTCATTCCATCACTGTTCTTGTTCATAGAAGTGAACATGTGTCTGACTCTTGCTAATGATGTGTTTTCTGGAAGAGGGTGGGGCTTTATCAAATCAAATGTATTTATATTTATCAACAATTTTTTATTTTATTTTTTTATTTTTTTATATAGCCATTCGTACATCAGCTGATATCTCAGTGCTGTACAGAAACCCAGCCTAAAACCCCAAACAGCAAGCAATGCAGGTGTAGAAGCACGGTGGCTAGGAAAAACTCCCTAGAAAGGCCAAAACCTAGGAAGAAACCTAGAGAGGAACCAGGCTATGTGGGGTGGCCAGTCCTCTTCTGGCTGTGCCGGGTGGAGATTATAACAGAACATGGCCAAGATGTTCAAATGTTCATAAATGACCAGCATGGTCGAATAATAATAAGGCAGAACAGTTGAAACTGGAGCAGCAGCACGGTCAGGTGGACTGGGGACAGCAAGGAGTCATCACGTCAGGTAGTCCTGGGGCATGGTCCTAGGGCTCAGGTCAGTTGAAACTGGAGCAGCAGCACGGCCAGGTGGACTGGGGACAGCAAGGAGTCATCATGTCAGGTAGTCCTGGGGCATGGTCCTAGGGCTCAGGTCCTCCGAGAGAGAGAGAGAAAGAAAGAGAGAAGGAGAGAATTAGAGAACGCACACTTAGATTCACACAGGACACCGAATAGGACAGGAGAAGTACTCCAGATATAACAAACTGACCCTAGCCCCCCCGACACATAAACTACTGCAGCATAAATACTGGAGTCTGAGACAGGAGGTGAGCTGTCCATCCTGAGCTGTATGGTTGGGGGACCATATTCCTGACCATATTCCTGATACACCATGAACACCGAGAAGGGGGTAATATTGACATAGTTAAACAATGATGATTTAGTATTAACCAAGCATAAGAGATCACTTGATCTGGATAAACAGGAAGTGAGAGTGGGATTGGGAAGGATTTCTCAGTGGAGTTCTATGTAGACCAAGTGGGGCCTCTGACTCCTTGGCAGTTCAGGACTAAGAGCAGCTATTATGGAAGACATCTATGCAAGTCCCTGTGTAGTTCATGAAAACCAGTTATAGCTCACATCATGTGAGAGGCTACATAAATCTACATACCCAGCATGGAAGGAGATGGAGTGTAGTGAAAGTAAGGGTTTCAGTTGATAACCTAGTGCATTCCAGGTAGAAAAAGTTAGAGCAGCTGATTGCTCTATAGTCAGCAGAATACAAGCAGAGTCCCTGACAAAGCAGATACTGACTGTGGAGTTGTCCAGAGCCAAGAGCTGGTGTGGATAGTTCATAAATGGAATTATTCACCTAAGGGAACAGCCTGTATGGTAAAGCTATTCATGGAAACAGGAAAGCCAGATAATAACAGTTGTATGGATTTGCACTATTTATATCCACATGTTCCTCTGAAATTTGAGCTTCCTCCTTTCACAGAGGCAAAGGGAGACTGTTTACTGTTTGATTCAGTATAGTACTTCTGGGAAATATGTGGGGCAAAATCAGTACTGCAATAGGACAGATAATGTTACTTCTGATGCGACCAATGAGTGATTTGGCAGGCTGGTTGAGATCTGGGGATTTCAGTAAGATAAGGAGGCCCAGGGCTCACATCTGGTGGTTGTGTGGGGGAATGACGTGATGGCCGAGTATTACTGGCTAATTGAACAGGGGTGTGTGCACTGGTACATTTGAGAATGTCTTTCATGCTCATTCAACACCATGACATGATGTGGACTAAACGGGAGAAAATAAGTACTCCGTCTGGGTCGTTTGATGATAGGGTTTGTATTAATAATATTGTGGTTCCACGGGGGGCAGATGAGATCAAAAGCTATAAATTAGATCCTGGCAGGATTAGAGTCAAATATTTTTTGGTGGTCCACTCTCAATGAGAATGTGGATTGGATCAATTCTATCTATTAAAAATCCACAGCGCTTCACCAAATATATCAGAGATGTAATGAATGGTTTGGCAGAATAGAATAGACTTGGATGTTTGCTGGCTGAAACGGGTGGGAGTGTATGGAGGTAATTTGGATCCCGAGGATATAGTTTTGGATGGATCAGTGACCAAGGCCTTGTCTGGTTTACACACCCTAGTTGACGAGTTGGCAGTAAACTCAGGGGTGGATACTTCTCTGACTAATTGGGTTGACAGTGTGTTTGGAAGATGGAAAAATGTTATGATTACTGGGTTATGGGCTACCTTCACCTGTGTGACTGTGTTGGTTTTGTGCGGATGGGTTTGATTGCGTGTATGAAAGTTATCATTTCCAGGACTCTGGAGAAATCAATGACACTTCACATGGTGATATATGGACCAATCCTAAGCTCTGACCAGTGGAATGCAAAATACATGGCTTGGACGTAATAGAAGAATCTGGATCCTTTCACTCGCGAGGAGACCATATGTGATGTTTAGGAGATAGATTTAGGGGTAGCAAAGGACTGATAGGTAGCTCAGGACTGATAGGTAGCTCAGGACTGATAGGTAGCTCAGGACTGAGGGGTAAATCAGGACTGAGGGGTAGCTCAGGACTGAGAGGCAGGCTGGTTGATGGCTCTGGCAGCTCCTGGCTGGCTGACGGCTCTGGCAGCTCCTGGCTGGCTGACGGCTCTGGCAGCTCCTGGCTGGCTGACGGCTCTGGCAGCTCCTGGCTGGCTGACGGCCCTGGCAGCTCCTGGCTGGATGACGGACCTGGCAGCTCCTGGCTGGCTGACTGACGGCTCTGGCAGCTCCTGACTGGCGGGCGGCTCTGGCAGCTCCTGACTGGCGGGCGGCTCTGGCATCTCCTGACGGGCGGGCGGCTCTGGCAGCTCCTGGCAGATGGGCGGCTCAGATGGCGCTGGGCAGACGGGCGGCTCAGATGGCCCTGGGCAGACGGGCGGCTCAGATGGCGCTGGGCAGACGGGCGGCTCAGATGGCGCTGGGCAGACGGGCGGCTCAGATGGCGCTGGGCAGACGGGCAGCTCAGGCGGCGCTAGGCAGGCTGGAGACTTCGGCAGCGCTGGAGAGGAGGAAGGATCTGGCGCCTCTGGACTGAGGGGCTCTGGCGCCTCTGGACTGAGGGGCTCTGGCGCCTCTGGACTGAGGGGCTCTGGCGCCTCTGGACTGAGGGGCTCTGGCAGCTCTGGACAGGCGGGAGACTCCGACAGCGCTGGAGAGGAGGAAGGCTCTAGCAGCGCTGGACAGAGGGGCTCTGGCGCCTCTGGACTGAGGGGCGGTAGCTCTGGCAGCGCCGGACAGGCGGGAGACTCCGGCAGCGCTGGAGAGGAGTAAGGCTCTGGCAGCGCTGGACTGAGGGGCTCAAAGATATATGATACATATAATTATAGTAAAAAGCTTTGAAGCTTAAAATTACATTTTGGGGAAAAAGCCAACTCAATGAATCAGATGGCTCATTCATCACAGAATGCACTGATATTGCCAACTACTTTAATTACTTTTTCATTGGCAAGATAAACACCCTTAGGGATAACATTCCAGCAACAATCGCTGACAATAATTGTACTTTTGAATTCCGTAAAGTCAGTGTGGAAGAGGTGGAGAAATTATTGTTGTCTATCAACAATGACAAGCCACCGGGATCTGACAATCTGGATGGAAAATTACTAAGGATAATAGTGGACGATATTGCCACTCCTATTTGTCACATCTTCTATTTAAGCCTACTAGAAAGTGTGTGCCCTCAGGCCTGGAGGGAAGCTAAAGTCATTCCGCTACCCAAGAATAGTGAAGCCCCCTTTACTGGCTAAAATAGCTGACCAATCAGTCTGTTACCAACTTTTCGTAAACTTCTGGAAAAAATTGTGTTTGACCAGATACAATTCTATTTCACAGTAAACAAATTGACTACAGACTTTCTGCACGCATATAGGGAAGAACACTCAACAAGCACAGCACTTACACAAATGACTGATGATTGGCTGAGAGAAATTGATGATAAAATGATTGTGGGGGCTGTTTTGTTAGACTTCAGTGCAGCTTTCAACATTATCGATTATAGTCTGCTGCTGGAAAAACGTATGTGTTATAGCTTTACACCCCCTGCTATAATGTCGATAAATAGTTACTTGTCTAACAGAACACAGACGGTGTTCTTTAATGGAAGCCTCTCAAACATAATCCAGGTAGAATCAGGAATTGCTCTTAACAAAGAGCTGCAGTTAGTTTCGGGATGGGTAGCAAGGAATAAGTTAGTCCTACATTTTTCCAAAACAAAGAGCATTGTATTTGGGACAAATCATTCACTGAACCCTAAACCTCAACTAAATCTTGTAATGCATAATGTGGAAATTGAGCAATTTGAGGTGACTAAACTGCTTGGAGTTTCCCTGGATTGTGAACTGTCATGGTCAAAACATATTGATGCAACAGTAGCTAAGATGGGGAGAAGTCTGTCCATAATAAAGCGCTGCTCTACCTTCTTAACAACACTATCAACAAGGCAGGTCCAACAGGCCCTAGTTTCTACCTTCTTAACAACACTACCAACAAGGCAGGTCCTACAGGCTCTAGTTTCTACCTTCTTAACAACACTACCAACAACGCAGGTCCTACAGGCTCTAGTTTCTACCTTCTTAACAACACTATCAACAAAGCAGGTCCTACAGACTCTAGTTTCTACCTTCTTAACAACAGTAGTTTGTCGCACCTGGACTACTGTTCAGTCGTGTGGTCAGGTGCCACAAAGAGGGATTTGGAAAAATTGCAGTTGTCTCAGAACAAGGGCATACACTTAGTGTGTTGGGAATTCTGTAATGAATGTATTGTAATGTTTTTAAAATTGTATTACTGTCTTAACTTTGCCGGACCCCAGGAAGAGTGGATGCAGCATACATATAAATACAAAATATGTCAACTCCAGTCGTACTTTATCAAAAGCCTTTTCAAAGTCTGCTATTAATGTCAGGCCTGGTTTCCAAGATATTTCAGTGTTCTATTGTTTACAGTACTTGTCTTATATTATCTCCAGTGTATCGCCCATGTAAAAAACATATCTGATTAGAATTAATAATATGTATCAAATCCCTTTTTATTTCTATGCGCTATACATTTTGCTAGAATTTTTGCATCACAAAACTGAAATGTAAGGGGCCTCCAATGATTTAAATGGACTGGATCTTTACATTTACCACTTGTATCCTGTTTCAGTAATAATGAAGTCAGACCTTCTTATTTAGTGTCCAATAATCTACCATCTACATAGGAGTGGATAAAACATGCTAATAATGGTCTTCTGAGTCTATCAAAAAAAGTTTGGTAGACCTCAACTGGTAGACCTCCACTGGTAGACCTCCACTGGTAGACCTCAACTGGTTTGCCATCCAGCCTTGGAGTTTGGTATACCTCAACTGGTTTGCCATCCAGCCCTGGAGTTTGGTATACCTCAACTGCTTTGCCATCCAGCACTGGAGTTTGGTATACCTCAACTGGTTTGCCATCCAGCACTGGAGTCTGGTATACCTCAACTGGTTTGCTACCCAGCCCTGGAGTTTGGTATACCTCAACTTGTATGCTATCCAGCCTTGGAGTTTGGTATACCTCCAATGGTATGCTATCCAGCCCTGGAGTTTGGTATACCTCAACTGGTTTGCTATCCAGGCCTGTTTGGTATACCTCAACTGGTATGCTATCCAGCCCTGGAGTTTGGTATACCTCAACTGGTTTGCCATCCAGCACTGGAGTTTGGTATACCACAACTGGTTTGCCATCCAGCACTGGAGTTTGGTATACCTCAACTAGTTTGCCATCCAGCACTGGAGTTTGGTATACCTCAACTGGTTTGCTACCCAGCCCTGTTTGGTATACTTCAACTGGTTTGCCATCCAGCCCTGGAATTTGGTATACCTCAACTGGTATGCTATCCAGACCTGGAGTTTGGTATACATCAACTGGTATGCTATAAGCCCTGGAGTTTGGTATACCTCAACGGGTTTGCCATCCAGCCCTGGAGTTTTTTTATACCTCAACTGGATTGCCATCCAGCCCTGGAGTTTGGAATACCTCAACTGGTATGCTATACAGCCCTGGAGTTTGGTATACCTCAACTGGTTTGCCATCCAGCACTGGAGTTTGGTATACCTCAACTGGATTGCCATCCAGCACTGGAGTTTGGTATAGCTCAACTGGTATGCTATCCAGCCCTGGAGTTTGGTATACCTCAACTGGTATGCTATCCAGCCCTGTTTGGTATACCTCAACTGGTTTGCCATCCAGCCCTGGAGTTTGGTATTCCTCAAATGGTTTGCCATCCAGCACTGGAGTTTGCTATACCTCAACTGGATTGCCATCCAGCCCTGGAGTTTGGAATACCTCAACTGGTATGCTATACAGCCCTGGAGTTTGGTATACCTCAACGGGTTTGCCATCCAGCACTGGAGTTTGGTATACCTAAACTGGTATGCTATCCAGCCCTGTTTGGCATACCTCAACTAGTTTGCCATCCAGCCCTGGAGTTTGGTATACCTCAACTGGTTTGCCATCCAGCACTGGAGTTTGGAATACCTCAACTGGTTTGCTACCCAGCCCTGGAGTTTGGTATACCTCAACTTGTATGCTATCCAGCCCTGGAGTTTGGTATACCTCCAATTGGTATGCTATCCAGCCCTGGAGTTTGGTATACCTCAACTGGTTTGCTACCCAGCCCTGTTTGGTATACCTCAACTGGTTTGCCATCCAGCCCTGGAGTTTGGTATACCTCAACTGGTATGCTATCCAGACCTGGAGTTTGGTATACCTCAACTGGTATGCTATTAAGCCCTGGAGTTTGGTATACCTCAACGTGTTTGCCATCCAGCCCTGGAGTTTGGTATTCCTCAAATGGTTTGCCATCCAGCACTGGAGTTTGGTATACCTCAACTGTTATTCTATCCAGCCCTGGAGTTTGGTATACCTCAACTGGTTTGCTATCCAGCCCTGTTTGGTATACCTCAACTGGTATGCTATCCAGCCCTGGAGTTTGGTATTTCTCAAATGGTTTGCCATCCAGCACTCGAGTTTGGTATACCTCAACTGGTTTGCCATCCATCACAGGAGTTTGGTATACCTCAACTAGTTTGCCATCCAGCACTGGAGTTTGGAATACCTCAACTGGTTTGCTACCCAGCCCTGGAGTTTGGTATATCTCAACTTGTATGCTATACAGCCCTGGAGTTTGGTATACCTCCACTGGTATGCTATCCAGCCCTGGAGTTTGGTATACCTCAACTGATATGCTATCCAGCCCTGGAGTTTGGTATACCTCAACTGGTATGCTATCCAGCCCTGGAGTTTGGTATACCTCAACTGGTTTGCTACCCAGCCCTGTTTGGTATACCTCAACTGGTTTGCCATCCAGCCCTGGAGTTTGGTATACCTCAACTGGATTGCCATCCAGCCCTGGAGTTTGGAATACCTCAACTGGTATGCTATACAGCCCTGGAGTTTGGTATACCTCAACTGGTTTGCCATCCAGCACTGGAGTTTGGTATACCTCAACTGGATTGCCATCCAGCACTGGAGTTTGGTATAGCTCAACTGGTATGCAATCCAGCACTGGAGTTTGGTATACCTCAACTGGTATGCTATCCAGCCCTGTTTGGTATACCTCAACTGGTTTGCCATCCAGCCCTGGAGTTTGGTATTCCTCAAATGGTTTGCCATCCAGCACTGGAGTTTGCTATACATCAACTGGATTGCCATCCAGCCCTGGAGTTTGGAATACCTCAACTGGTATGCTATACAGCCCTGGAGTTTGGTATACCTCAACGGGTTTGCCATCCAGCACTGGAGTTTGGTATACCTAAACTGGTATGCTATCCAGCCCTGTTTGGCATACCTCAACTAGTTTGCCATCCAGCCCTGGAGTTTGGTATACCTCAACTGGTTTGCCATCCAGCACTGGAGTTTGGAATACCTCAACTGGTTTGCTACCCAGCCCTGGAGTTTGGTATACCTCAACTTGTATGCTATCCAGCCCTGGAGTTTGGTATACCTCCACTGGTATGCTATTCAGCACTGGAGTTTGGTGTACCTCAAATGGTTTGCTACCCAGCCCTGTTTGGTATTCCTCAACTGGTTTGCCATCCAGCCCTGGAGTTTGGTATACCTCAACTGGTATGCTATCCAGACCTGGAGTTTGGTATACCTTAACTGGTATGCTATTAATCCCTGGAGTTTGGTATACCTCAACGTGTTTGCCATCCAGCCCTGGAGTTTGGTATTCCTCAAATGGTTTGCCATCCAGCACTGGAGTTTGGTATACCTCAACTGTTATGCTATCCAGCCCTGGAGTTTGGTATACCTCAACTGGTTTGCTATCCAGCCATGTTTGGTATACCTCAACTGGTATGCTATCCAGCCCTGGAGTTTGGTATACCTCAAATGGTTTGCCATCCAGCACTCGAGTTCGGTATACCTCAACTGGTTTGCCATCCATCACAGGAGTTTGGTATACCTCAACTAGTTTGCCATCCAGCACTGGAGTTTGGTATACCTCAACGGGTTTGCCAACCAGCACTGGAGTTTGGTATACCTAAACTGGTATGCTATCCAGCCCTGTTTGGTATACCTCAACTAGTTTGCTACCCAGCCCTGGAGTTTGGTATACCTCAACTGGTTTGACATCCAGCACTGGAGTTTGGAATACCTCAACTGGTTTGCTACCCAGCCCTGGAGTTTGGTATACCTCAACGTGTATGCTATCCAGCCCTGGAGTTTGGTATACCTCCACTGGCATGCTATCCAGCCCTGGAGTTTGGTATACCTCAACTGATATGCTATCCAGCCCTGGAGTTTGGTATACCTCAACTGGTATGCTATCCAGCCCTGGAGTTTGGTATACCTCAACTGGTTTGCTACCCAGCCCTGTTTGGTATACCTCAACTGGTTTGCCATCCAGCCCTGGAGTTTGGTATACCTCAACTGGTATGCTATCCAGACCTGGAGTTTGGTATACCTCAACTGGTATGCTATTAAGCCCTGGATTTTGGTACACCTCAACGGGTTTGCCATCCAGCCCTGGAGTTTGGTATTCCTCAAATGGTTTGCCATCCAGCACTGGAGTTTGGTATACCTCAACTGTTATGCTATCCAGCCCTGGAGTTTGGTATACCTCAACTGGTATGCTATCCAGCCCTGGAGTTTGGTATACCTCAACTGGTTTGCCATCCAGCACTGGAGATAGGTATACCACAACTGGTTTGCCATCCAGCACTGGAGTTTGGTATACCTCAACTATTTTGCCATCCAGCACTGGAGTTTGGTATACCTCAACGGGTTTGCCATCCAGCACTGGAGTTTGGTATACCTCAACTGGTATGCTATCCAGCCCTGGAGTTTGGTATTCCTCAAATGGTGTGCCATCCAGCCCTGGAGTTTGGTATACCTCAACTGGTTTGCCATCCAGCACTGGAATTTGGTATTCCTCAACTGTTATGCTATCCAGCCCTGGAGTTTGGTATACCTCAACTGGTTTGATATCCAGCCCTCTTTGGTATACCTCAACTGGTATGCTATCCAGCCCTGGAGTTTGGTATACCTCAAATGGTTTGCCATCCAGCACTCGAGTTCGGTATACCTCAAATGGTTTGCCATCCATCACAGGAGTTTGGTATACCTCAACTAGTTTGCCATCCAGGACTGGAGTTTGGTATACCTCAACGGGTTTGCCAACCAGCACTGGAGTTTGGTATACCTAAACTGGTATGCTATCCAGCCCTGTTTGGTATACCTCAACTAGTTTGCCATCCAGCCCTGGAGTTTGGTATACCTCAACTGGTTTGACATCCAGCACTGGAGTTTGGAATACCTCAACTGGTTTGCTACCCAGCCCTGGAGTTTGGTATACCTCAACTTGTATGCTATCCAGCCCTGGAGTTTGGTATGCCTCCACTGGCATGCTATCCAGCCCTGGAGTTTGGTATACCTCAACTGATATGCTATCCAGCCCTGGAGTTTGGTATACCTCAACTGGTATGCTATCCAGCCCTGGAGTTTGGTATACCTCAACTGGTTTGCTACCCAGCCCTGTTTGGTACACCTCAACTGGTTTGCCATCCAGCCCTGGAGTTTGGTATACCTCAACTGGTATGCTATCCAGACCTGGAGTTTGGTATACCTCAACTGGTATGCTATTAAGCCCTGGATTTTGGTATACCTCAACGGGTTTGCCATCCAGCCCTGGAGTTTGGTATTCCTCAAATGGTTTGCCATCCAGCACTGGAGTTTGGTATACCTCAACTGTTATGCTATCCAGCCCGGGAGTTTGGTATACCTCAAATTGGTATGCTATCCAGCCCTGGAGTTTAGTATACCTCAACTGGTTTGCCATCCAGCACTGGAGATAGGTATACCACAACTGGTTTGCCATCCAGCACTGGAGTTTGGTATACCTCAACTATTTTGACATCCAGCACTGGAGTTTGGTATACCTCAACGGGTTTGCCATCCAGCACTGGAGTTTGGTATACCTCAACTGGTATGCTATCCAGCCCTGGAGTTTGGTATTCCTCAAATGGTGTGCCATCCAGCCCTGGAGTTTGGTATACATCAACTGGTTTGCCATCCAGCACTGGAGTTTGGTATACCTCAACTGGTATGCTACCCAGCCCTGGAGTTTGGTAAACCTCAACTGGTTTGCCATCCAGCCCTGGAGTTTGGTATACCTCAACTGGTTTGCCATCCAGCACTGGAGTTTGGTATACCTCAACTGGTATGCTACCCAGCCCTGGAGATTGGTATACCTCAACTGGTATGCTATCCAACCCTGGAGTTTGGCTTACCTCAACTGGTTTGCCATCCATCACTGGAGTTTTGTATACCTCAACTGGTTTGCCATCCAGCACTGGAGATAGGTATACCACAACTGGTTTGCCATCCAGCACTGGAGTTTGGTATACCTCAACTATTTTGCCATCCAGCACTGGAGTTTGGTATACCTCAACGGGTTTGCCATCCAGCACTGGAGTTTGGTATACCTCAACTGGTATGCTATCCAGCCCTGGAGTTTGGTATTCCTCAAATGGTGTGCGATCCAGCCCTGGAGTTTGGTATACCTCAACTGGTTTGCCATCCAGCACTGGAGTTTGGTATACCTCAACTGGTATGCTACCCAGCCCTGGAGTTTGGTAAACCTCAACTGGTTTGCCATCCAGCCCTGGAGTTTGGTATACCTCAACTGGTTTGCCATCCAGCACTGGAGTTTGGTATACCTCAACTGGTATGCTACCCAGCCCTGGAGTTTGGTAAACCTCAACTGGTTTGCCATCCAGCCCTGGAGTTTGGTATACCTCAACTGGTTTGCCATCCAGCACTGGAGTTTGGTATACCTCAACTGGTATGCTATCCAACCCTGGAGTTTGGCTTACCTCAACTGGTTTGCCATCCATCACTGGAGTTTTGTATACCTCAACTGGTTTGCCATCCAGCCCTGGAGTTTGGTATTCCTCAAATGGTTTGCCATCCAGCACTGGAGTTTGGTATACCTCAACTGTTATGCTATCCAGCCCTGGAGTTTGGTAACTGTTTGCTATCCAGCCCTGTTTGCTATCCAGCCCTGGAGTTTGGTATTCCTCAAACTGGTTTGCCATCCAGCACTGGTTTGTTTGGTATACCTCAACTGGTTATGCTATCCAGCCCTGGAGTTTGGTATACCTCAAACTGGTTTGCTATCCAGCCCTGTTTGGTATACCTCAACTGGTATGCTATCCAGCCCTGGAGTTTGGTATACCTCAAACTGAGTTTGCCATCCAGCACTGGAGTTTGGTATACCTCAACTGGGTTTGCCATCCATTCACTGGAGTTTGGAGCCCTGTTTGGTATACCTCAACTGGCTATTAATCCCTGGAGTTTGGCTAGCCCTGGAGTTTGGTATTCCTCAAATGGTTTGCCATCCAGCACTGGAGTTTGGTATAGCCCTGGAGTTTGGTATACCTCAACTGGTATACCTCAACTGGTATGCTATCCAGCCCTGGTTTGCCATCCAGCACTCGAGTTCGGTATACCTCAACTGGTTTGCCATCCAGCCCTGGAGTTTGGTATACCTCAACTGGTTTGACATCCAGCACTGGAGATGGAATACCTCAACTGGTTTGCTACCCAGCCCTGGAGTTTGGTATACCTCAACTTGTATGCTATCCAGCCCTGGAGTTTGGTATACCTCCACTGGCATGCTATCCAGCCCTGGAGTTTGGTATACCTCAACTGATATGCTATCCAGCCCTGGAGTTTGGTATACCTCAACTGGTATGCTATCCAGCCCTGGAGTTTGGTATACCTCAACTGGTTTGCTACCCAGCCCTGTTTGGTATACCTCAACTGGTTTGCCATCCAGCCCTGGAGTTTGGTATACCTCAACTGGTATGCTATCCAGACCTGGAGTTTGGTATACCTCAACTGGTATGCTATTAAGCCCTGGATTTTGGTATACCTCAACGGGTTTGCCATCCAGCCCTGGAGTTTGGTATTCCTCAAATGGTTTGCCATCCAGCACTGGAGTTTGGTATACCTCAACTGTTATGCTATCCAGCCCTGGAGTTTGGTATACCTCAACTGGTATGCTATCCAGCCCTGGAGTTTGGTATACCTCAACTGGTTTGCCATCCAGCACTGGAGATAGGTATACCACAACTGGTTTGCCATCCAGCACTGGAGTTTGGTATACCTCAACTATTTTGCCATCCAGCACTGGAGTTTGGTATACCTCAACGGGTTTGCCATCCAGCACTGGAGTTTGGTATACCTCAACTGGTATGCTATCCAGCCCTGGAGTTTGGTATTCCTCAAATGGTGTGCCATCCAGCCCTGGAGTTTGGTATACCTCAACTGGTTTGCCATCCAGCACTGGAGTTTGGTATTCCTCAACTGTTATGCTATCCAGCCCTGGAGTTTGGTATACCTCAACTGGTTTGATATCCAGCCCTCTTTGGTATACCTCAACTGGTATGCTATCCAGCCCTGGAGTTTGGTATACCTCAAATGGTTTGCCATCCAGCACTCGAGTTCGGTATACCTCAAATGGTTTGCCATCCATCACAGGAGTTTGGTATACCTCAACTAGTTTGCCATCCAGGACTGGAGTTTGGTATACCTCAACGGGTTTGCCAACCAGCACTGGAGTTTGGTATACCTAAACTGGTATGCTATCCAGCCCTGTTTGGTATACCTCAACTAGTTTGCCATCCAGCCCTGGAGTTTGGTATACCTCAACTGGTTTGACATCCAGCACTGGAGTTTGGAATACCTCAACTGGTTTGCTACCCAGCCCTGGAGTTTGGTATACCTCAACTTGTATGCTATCCAGCCCTGGAGTTTGGTATGCCTCCACTGGCATGCTATCCAGCCCTGGAGTTTGGTATACCTCAACTGATATGCTATCCAGCCCTGGAGTTTGGTATACCTCAACTGGTATGCTATCCAGCCCTGGAGTTTGGTATACCTCAACTGGTTTGCTACCCAGCCCTGTTTGGTACACCTCAACTGGTTTGCCATCCAGCCCTGGAGTTTGGTATACCTCAACTGGTATGCTATCCAGACCTGGAGTTTGGTATACCTCAACTGGTATGCTATTAAGCCCTGGATTTTGGTATACCTCAACGGGTTTGCCATCCAGCCCTGGAGTTTGGTATTCCTCAAATGGTTTGCCATCCAGCACTGGAGTTTGGTATACCTCAACTGTTATGCTATCCAGCCCGGGAGTTTGGTATACCTCAAATTGGTATGCTATCCAGCCCTGGAGTTTAGTATACCTCAACTGGTTTGCCATCCAGCACTGGAGATAGGTATACCACAACTGGTTTGCCATCCAGCACTGGAGTTTGGTATACCTCAACTATTTTGACATCCAGCACTGGAGTTTGGTATACCTCAACGGGTTTGCCATCCAGCACTGGAGTTTGGTATACCTCAACTGGTATGCTATCCAGCCCTGGAGTTTGGTATTCCTCAAATGGTGTGCCATCCAGCCCTGGAGTTTGGTATACATCAACTGGTTTGCCATCCAGCACTGGAGTTTGGTATACCTCAACTGGTATGCTACCCAGCCCTGGAGTTTGGTAAACCTCAACTGGTTTGCCATCCAGCCCTGGAGTTTGGTATACCTCAACTGGTTTGCCATCCAGCACTGGAGTTTGGTATACCTCAACTGGTATGCTACCCAGCCCTGGAGATTGGTATACCTCAACTGGTATGCTATCCAACCCTGGAGTTTGGCTTACCTCAACTGGTTTGCCATCCATCACTGGAGTTTTGTATACCTCAACTGGTTTGCCATCCATCACAGGAGTTTGGTATACCTCAACTAGTTTGCCATCCAGCACTGGAGTTTGGTATACCTCAACGGGTTTGCCAACCAGCACTGGAGTTTGGTATACCTAAACTGGTATGCTATCCAGCCCTGTTTGGTATACCTAAACTAGTTTGCCATCCAGCCCTGGAGTTTGGTATACCTCAACTGGTTTGACATCCAGCACAGTTTGGAATACCTCAACTGGTTTGCTACCCAGCCCTGGAGTTTGGTATACCTCAACTTGTATGCTATCCAGCCCTGGAGTTTGGTATACCTCCACTGGTATGCTATCCAGCCCTGGAGTTTGGTATACCTCAACTGATATGCCATCCAGCCCTGGAGTTTGGTATACCTCAACTGGTATGCTATCCAGCCCTGGAGTTTGGTATACCTCAACTGGTTTGCTACCCAGCCCTGTTTGGTATAACTCAACTGGTTTGCCATCCAGCCCTGGAGTTTGGTATACCTCAACTGGTTGCTATCCAGACCTGGAGTTTGGTATACCTCAACTGGTATGCTATTAAGCCCTGGAGTTTGGTATTCCTCAAATGGTGTGCCATCCAGCCCTGGAGTTTGGTATACCTCAACTGGTTTGCCATCCAGCACTGGAGTTTGGTATACCTCAACTGGTATGCTACCCAGCCCTGGAGTTTGGTAAACCTCAACTGGTTTGCCATCCAGCCCTGGAGTTTGGTATACCTCAACTGGTTTGCCATCCAGCACTGGAGTTTGGTATACCTCAACTGGTATGCTACCCAGCCCTGGAGTTTGGTATACCTCAACTGGTATGCTATCCAGCCCTGGAGTTTGGTATACCTCAACTGGTTTGCCATCCAGCACTGGAGTTCGGTATACCTCAACTGGTTTGCCATCCATCACAGGAGTTTGGTATACCTCAACTAGTTTGCCATCCAGCACTGGAGTTTGGTATACCTCAACGGGTTTGCCAACCAGCACTGGAGTTTGGTATACCTAAACTGGTATGCTATCCAGCCCTGTTTGGTATACCTAAACTAGTTTGCCATCCAGCCCTGGAGTTTGGTATACCTCAACTGGTTTGACATCCAGCACTGGAGTTTGGAATACCTCAACTGGTTTGCTACCCAGCCCTGGAGTTTGGTATACCTCAACTTGTATGCTATCCAGCCCTGGAGTTTGGTATACCTCCACTGGTATGCTATCCAGCCCTGGAGTTTGGTATACCTCAACTGATATGCTATCCAGCCCTGGAGTTTGGTATACCTCAACTGGTATGCTATCCAGCCCTGGAGTTTGGTATACCTCAACTGGTTTGCTACCCAGCCCTGTTTGGTATACCTCAACTGGTTTGCCATCCAGCCCTGGAGTTTGGTATACCTCAACTGGTATGCTATCCAGACCTGGAGTTTGGTATACCTCAACTGGTATGCTATTAAGCCCTGGATTTTGGTATACCTCAACGGGTTTGCCATCCAGCCCTGGAGTTTGGTATTCCTCAAATGGTTTGCCATCCAGCACTGGAGTTTGGTATACCTCAACTGTTATGCTATCCAGCCCTGGAGTTTGGTATACCTCAACTGGTATGCTATCCAGCCCTGGAGTTTGGTATACCTCAACTGGTTTGCCATCCAGCACTGGAGATAGGTATACCTCAACTATTTTGCCATCCAGCACTGGAGTTTGGTATACCTCAACGGGTTTGCCATCCAGCACTGGAGTTTGGTATACCTCAACTGGTATGCTATCCAGCCCTGGAGTTTGGTATTCCTCAAATGGTGTGCCATCCAGCCCTGGAGTTTGGTATACCTCAACTGGTTTGCCATCCAGCACTGGAGTTTGGTATACCTCAACTGGTATGCTACCCAGCCCTGGAGTTTGGTAAACCTCAACTGGTTTGCCATCCAGCCCTGGAGTTTGGTATACCTCAACTGGTTTGCCAACCAGCACTGGAGTTTGGTATACCTCAACTGGTATGCTATCCAGCCCTGGAGTTTGGTATACCTCAACTGGTTTGCCATCCAGCACTGGAGATAGGTATACCACAACTGGTTTGCCATCCAGCACTGGAGTTTGGTATACCTCAACTATTTTGCCATCCAGCACTGGAGTTTGGTATACCTCAACGGGTTTGCCATCCAGCACTGGAGTTTGGTATACCTCAACTGGTTTGCCAACCAGCACTGGAGTTTGGTATACCTCAACTGGTATGCTACCCAGCCCTGGAGATTGGTATACCTCAACTGGTATGCTATCCAACCCTGGAGTTTGGCTTACCTCAACTGGTTTGCCATCCATCACTGGAGTTTTGTATACCTCAACTGGTTTGCCATCCAGCCTTGGAGTTTCGTATACCTCAACTGGTTTGCCAACCAGCACTGGAGTTTGGTATACCTAAACTGGTATGCTATCCAGCCCTGTTTGGTATACCTCAACTAGTTTGCCATCCAGCCCTGGAGTTTGGTATACCTCAACTGGTTTGCCATCCAGCACTGGAGTTTGGTATACCTCAACTGGTATGCTACCCAGCCCTGGAGTTTGGTATACCTCAACTGGTTTGCCATCCAGCCCTGGAGTTTGGTATACCTCAACTGGTTTGCCATCCAGCACTGGAGTTTGGTATACCTCAACTGGTATGCTACCCAGCCCTGGAGATTGGTATACCTCAACTGGTATGCTATCCAACCCTGGAGTTTGGCTTACCTCAACTGGTTTGCCATCCATCACTGGAGTTTTGTATACCTCAACTGGTTTGCCATCCATCACAGGAGTTTGGTATACCTCAACTAGTTTGCCATCCAGCACTGGAGTTTGGTATACCTCAACGGGTTTGCCAACCAGCACTGGAGTTTGGTATACCTAAACTGGTATGCTATCCAGCCCTGTTTGGTATACCTAAACTAGTTTGCCATCCAGCCCTGGAGTTTGGTATACCTCAACTGGTTTGACATCCAGCACTGGAGTTTGGAATACCTCAACTGGTTTGCTACCCAGCCCTGGAGTTTGGTATACCTCAACTTGTATGCTATCCAGCCCTGGAGTTTGGTATACCTCCACTGGTATGCTATCCAGCCCTGGAGTTTGGTATACCTCAACTGATATGCCATCCAGCCCTGGAGTTTGGTATACCTCAACTTGTATGCTATCCAGCCCTGGAGTTTGGTATACCTCCACTGGTATGCTATCCAGCCCTGGAGTTTGGTATACCTCAACTGATATGCCATCCAGCCCTGGAGTTTGGTATACCTCAACTGGTATGCTATCCAGCCCTGGAGTTTGGTATACCTCAACTGGTTTGCTACCCAGCCCTGTTTGGTATACCTCAACTGGTTTGCCATCCAGCCCTGGAGTTTGGTATACCTCAACTGGTATGCTATCCAGACCTGGAGTTTGGTATACCTCAACTGGTATGCTATTAAGCCCTGGATTTTGGTATACCTCAACGGGTTTGCCATCCAGCCCTGGAGTTTGGTATTCCTCAAATGGTTTGCCATCCAGCACTGGAGTTTGGTATACCTCAACTGTTATGCTATCCAGCCCTGGAGTTTGGTATACCTCAACTGGTATGCTATCCAGCCCTGGAGTTTGGTATACCTCAACTGGTTTGCCATCCAGCACTGGAGATAGGTATACCTCAACTATTTTGCCATCCAGCACTGGAGTTTGGTATACCTCAACGGGTTTGCCATCCAGCACTGGAGTTTGGTATACCTCAACTGGTATGCTATCCAGCCCTGGAGTTTGGTATTCCTCAAATGGTGTGCCATCCAGCCCTGGAGTTTGGTATACCTCAACTGGTTTGCCATCCAGCACTGGAGTTTGGTATACCTCAACTGGTATGCTACCCAGCCCTGGAGTTTGGTAAACCTCAACTGGTTTGCCATCCAGCCCTGGAGTTTGGTATACCTCAACTGGTTTGCCAACCAGCACTGGAGTTTGGTATACCTCAACTGGTATGCTATCCAGCCCTGGAGTTTGGTATACCTCAACTGGTTTGCCATCCAGCACTGGAGATAGGTATACCACAACTGGTTTGCCATCCAGCACTGGAGTTTGGTATACCTCAACTATTTTGCCATCCAGCACTGGAGTTTGGTATACCTCAACGGGTTTGCCATCCAGCACTGGAGTTTGGTATACCTCAACTGGTTTGCCAACCAGCACTGGAGTTTGGTATACCTCAACTGGTATGCTACCCAGCCCTGGAGATTGGTATACCTCAACTGGTATGCTATCCAACCCTGGAGTTTGGCTTACCTCAACTGGTTTGCCATCCATCACTGGAGTTTTGTATACCTCAACTGGTTTGCCATCCAGCCTTGGAGTTTCGTATACCTCAACTGGTTTGCCAACCAGCACTGGAGTTTGGTATACCTAAACTGGTATGCTATCCAGCCCTGTTTCGTATACCTCAACTAGTTTGCCATCCAGCCCTGGAGTTTGGTATACCTCAACTGGTTTGCCATCCAGCACTGGAGTTTGGTATACCTCAACTGGTATGCTACCCAGCCCTGGAGTTTGGTAAACCTCAACTGGTTTGCCATCCAGCCCTGGAGTTTGGTATACCTCAACTGGTTTGCCATCCAGCACTGGAGTTTGGTATACCTCAACTGGTATGCTACCCAGCCCTGGAGATTGGTATACCTCAACTGGTATGCTATCCAACCCTGGAGTTTGGCTTACCTCAACTGGTTTGCCATCCATCACTGGAGTTTTGTATACCTCAACTGGTTTGCCATCCATCACAGGAGTTTGGTAGACCTCAACTAGTTTGCCATCCAGCACTGGAGTTTGGTATACCTCAACGGGTTTGCCAACCAGCACTGGAGTTTGGTATACCTAAACTGGTATGCTATCCAGCCCTGTTTGGTATACCTAAACTAGTTTGCCATCCAGCCCTGGAGTTTGGTATACCTCAACTGGTTTGACATCCAGCACTGGGGTTTGGAATACCTCAACTGGTTTGCTACCCAGCCCTGGAGTTTGGTATACCTCAACTTGTATGCTATCCAGCCCTGGAGTTTGGTATACCTCCACTGGTATGCTATCCAGCCCTGGAGTTTGGTATACCTCAACTGATATGCCATCCAGCCCTGGAGTTTGGTATACCTCAACTGGTATGCTATCCAGCCCTGGAGTTTGGTATACCTCAACTGGTTTGCTACCCAGCCCTGTTTGGTATAACTCAACTGGTTTGCCATCCAGCCCTGGAGTTTGGTATACCTCAACTGGTATGCTATCCAGACCTGGAGTTTGGTATACCTCAACTGGTATGCTATTAAGCCCTGGATTTTGGTATTCCTCAAATGGTGTGCCATCCAGCCCTGGAGTTTGGTATACCTCAACTGGTTTGCCATCCAGCACTGGAGTTTGGTATACCTCAACTGGTATGCTACCCAGCCCTGGAGTTTGGTAAACCTCAACTGGTTTGCCATCCAGCCCTGGAGTTTGGTATACCTCAACTGGTTTGCCATCCAGCACTGGAGTTTGGTATACCTCAACTGGTATGCTACCCAGCCCTGGAGATTGGTATACCTCAACTGGTATGCTATCCAACCCTGGAGTTTGGCTTACCTCAACTGGTTTGCCATCCATCACTGGAGTTTTGTATACCTCAACTGGTTTGCCATCCATCACAGGAGTTTGGTAGACCTCAACTAGTTTGCCATCCAGCACTGGAGTTTGGTATACCTCAACGGGTTTGCCAACCAGCACTGGAGTTTGGTATACCTAAACTGCAATGCTATCCAGCCCTGTTTGGTATACCTAAACTAGTTTGCCATCCAGCCCTGGAGTTTGGTATACCTCAACTGGTTTGACATCCAGCACTGGGGTTTGGAATACCTCAACTGGTTTGCTACCCAGCCCTGGAGTTTGGTATACCTCAACTTGTATGCTATCCAGCCCTGGAGTTTGGTATACCTCCACTGGTATGCTATCCAGCCCTGGAGTTTGGTATACCTCAACTGATATGCCATCCAGCCCTGGAGTTTGGTATACCTCAACTGGTATGCTATCCAGCCCTGGAGTTTGGTATACCTCAACTGGTTTGCTACCCAGCCCTGTTTGGTATAACTCAACTGGTTTGCCATCCAGCCCTGGAGTTTGGTATACCTCAACTGGTATGCTATCCAGACCTGGAGTTTGGTATACCTCAACTGGTATGCTATTAAGCCCTGGATTTTGGTATACCTCAACGGGTTTGCCATCCAGCCCTGGAGTTTGGTATTCCTCAAATGGTTTGCCATCCAGCACTGGAGTTTGGTATACCTCAACTGTTATGCTATCCAGCCCTGGAGTTTGGTATACCTCAACTGGTATGCTATCCAGCCCTGGAGTTTGGTATACCTCAACTGGTTTGCCATCCAGCACTGGAGATAGGTATACCTCAACTATTTTGCCATCCAGCACTGGAGTTTGGTATACCTCAACGGGTTTGCCATCCAGCACTGGAGTTTGGTATACCTCAACTGGTATGCTATCCAGCCCTGGAGTTTGGTATTCCTCAAATGGTGTGCCATCCAGCCCTGGAGTTTGGTATACCTCAACTGGTTTGCCATCCAGCACTGGAGTTTGGTATACCTCAACTGGTATGCTACCCAGCCCTGGAGTTTGGTAAACCTCAACTGGTTTGCCATCCAGCCCTGGAGTTTGGTATACCTCAACTGGTTTGCCAACCAGCACTGGAGTTTGGTATACCTCAACTGGTATGCTATCCAGCCCTGGAGTTTGGTATACCTCAACTGGTTTGCCATCCAGCACTGGAGATAGGTATACCACAACTGGTTTGCCATCCAGCACTGGAGTTTGGTATACCTCAACTATTTTGCCATCCAGCACTGGAGTTTGGTATACCTCAACGGGTTTGCCATCCAGCACTGGAGTTTGGTATACCTCAACTGGTTTGCCAACCAGCACTGGAGTTTGGTATACCTCAACTGGTATGCTACCCAGCCCTGGAGATTGGTATACCTCAACTGGTATGCTATCCAACCCTGGAGTTTGGCTTACCTCAACTGGTTTGCCATCCATCACTGGAGTTTTGTATACCTCAACTGGTTTGCCATCCAGCCTTGGAGTTTCGTATACCTCAACTGGTTTGCCAACCAGCACTGGAGTTTGGTATACCTAAACTGGTATGCTATCCAGCCCTGTTTCGTATACCTCAACTAGTTTGCCATCCAGCCCTGGAGTTTGGTATACCTCAACTGGTTTGCCATCCAGCACTGGAGTTTGGAATACCTCAACTGGTTTGCTACCCAGCCCTGGAGTTTGGTATACCTCAACTTGTATGCTATCCAGCCCTGGAGTTTGGTATACCTCCACTGGTATGCTATCCAGCCCTGGAGTTTGGTATACCTCAACTGGTATGCTACCCATCCCTGGAGTTTGGTATACCCCAACTGGTGTGCTATCCAGCCCTGGAGTTTGGTATACCTCAACTGGTTTGCCATCCAGCACTGGAGTTTGGTATACCTCAACTGGTATGCTACCCAGCCCTGGAATTTGGTATACCTCAACTGTTATGTTGTGGGCTATACTCAGCCTTGTCTCAGGATGGTAAGTTGGTGGTTGAAGATATCCCTCTAGTGTTGTGGGGGCTATGCTTTGGCAAAGTGGGTGGGGTTATATCCTTCCTGTTTGGCCCTGTCCGGGGGTGTCCTCGGATGGGGCCACAGTGTCTCCTGACCCCTCCTGTCTCAGCCTCCAGTATTTATGCTGCAGTAGTTTATGTGTCGGGGGGCTAGGGTCAGTTTGTTATATCTGGAGTACTTCTCCTGTCCTATTCGGTGCCCTGTGTGAATCTAAGTGTGCGTTCTCTAATTCTCTCCTTCTCTCTTTCTCTCTCTCGGAGGACCTGAGCCCTAGGACCATGCCCCAGGACTACCTGACATGATGACTCCTTGCTGTCCCCAGTCCACCTGGCTGTGCTGCTGCTCCAGTTTCAACTGACCTGAGCCATAGGACCATGCCCCAGGACTACCTGACATGATGACTCCTTGCTGTCCCCAGTCCACCTGACTGTGCTGCTGCTCCAGTTTCAACTATTCTGCCTTTTTATAATTCGACCATGCTGGTCATTTATGAACATTTGAACATCTTGACCATGTTTTGTTATAATCTCCACCCGGCACAGCCAGAAGAGGACTGGCCACCCCACATAGCCTGGTTCCTCTCTAGGTTTCTTCCTAGGTTTTGGCCTTTCTAGGGAGTTTTTCCTAGCCACCGTGCTTCTACACCTGCATTGCTTGCTGTTTGGGGTTTTAGGCTGGGTTTCTGTACAGCACTTTGAGATATCAGCTGATGTACGAAGGGCTATATAAATAAATTTGATTTGATTTGATTTGATATCCAGCCCTGGAGTTTGGTATACCTCAACTGGTATAGCTATCCAGCCCTGGAGTTTGGTATACCTCAACTGGTTTGCCATCCAGCACTGGAGATAGGTATACCACAACTGGTTTGCCATCCAGCACTGGAGTTTGGTATACCTCAACTATTTTGCCATCCAGCACTGGAGTTTGGTATACCTCAACGGGTTTGCCATCCAGCACTGGAGTTTGGTATACCTCAACTGGTATGCTATCCAGCCCTGGAGTTTGGTATTCCTCAAATGGTGTGCCATCCAGCCCTGGAGTTTGGTATACCTCAACTGGTTTGCCATCCAGCACTGGAGTTTGGTATACCTCAACTGGTATGCTACCCAGCCCTGGAGTTTGGTAAACCTCAACTGGTTTGCCATCCAGCCCTGGAGTTTGGTATACCTCAACTGGTTTGCCATCCAGCACTGGAGTTTGGTATACCTCAACTGGTATGCTACCCAGCCCTGGAGATTGGTATACCTCAACTGGTATGCTATCCAACCCTGGAGTTTGGCTTACCTCAACTGGTTTGCCATCCATCACTGGAGTTTTGTATACCTCAACTGGTTTGCCATCCATCACAGGAGTTTGGTATACCTCAACTAGTTTGCCATCCAGCACTGGAGTTTGGTATACCTCAACGGGTTTGCCAACCAGCACTGGAGTTTGGTATACCTAAACTGGTATGCTATCCAGCCCTGTTTGGTATACCTAAACTAGTTTGCCATCCAGCCCTGGAGTTTGGTATACCTCAACTGGTTTGACATCCAGCACTGGAGTTTGGAATACCTCAACTGGTTTGCTACCCAGCCCTGGAGTTTGGTATACCTCAACTTGTATGCTATCCAGCCCTGGAGTTTGGTATACCTCCACTGGCATGCTATCCAGCCCTGGAGTTTGGTATACCTCAACTGATATGCTATCCAGCCCTGGAGTTTGGTATACCTCAACTGGTATGCTATCCAGCCCTGGAGTTTGGTATACCTCAACTGGTTTGCTACCCAGCCCTGTTTGGTATACCTCAACTGGTTTGCCATCCAGCCCTGGAGTTTGGTATACCTCAACTGGTATGCTATTAAGCCCTGGATTTTGGTATACCTCAACGGGTTTGCCATCCAGCCCTGGAGTTTGGTATTCCTCAAATGGTTTGCCATCCAGCACTGGAGTTTGGTATACCTCAACTGTTATGCTATCCAGCCCGGGAGTTTGGTATACCACAACTGGTATGCTATCCAGCCCTGGAGTTTGGTATACCTCAACTGGTTTGCCATCCAGCACTGGAGATAGGTATACCACAACTGGTTTGCCATCCAGCACTGGAGTTTGGTATACCTCAACTATTTTGCCATCCAGCACTGGAGTTTGGTATACCTCAACGGGTTTGCCATCCAGCACTGGAGTTTGGTATACCTCAACTGGTATGCTATCCAGCCCTGGAGTTTGGTATTCCTCAAATGGTGTGTCATCCAGCCCTGGAGTTTGGTATACCTCAACTGGTTTGCCATCCAGCACTGGAGTTTGGTATACCTCAACTGGTATGCTACCCAGCCCTGGAGTTTGGTAAACCTCAACTGGTTTGCCATCCAGCCCTGGAGTTTGGTATACCTCAACTGGTTTGCCATCCAGCACTGGAGTTTGGTATACCTCAACTGGTATGCTACCCAGCCCTGGAGATTGGTATACCTCAACTGGTATGCTATCCAACCCTGGAGTTTGGCTTACCTCAACTGGTTTGCCATCCATCACTGGAGTTTTGTATACCTCAACTGGTTTGCCATCCAGCCTTGGAGTTTCGTATACCTCAACTGGTTTGCCATCCAGCCCTGGAGTTTGGTATACCTCAACTGGTATGCTATCCAGACCTGGAGTTTGGTATACCTCAACCGGTATGCTATTAAGCCCTGGAGTTTGGTATACCTCAACGTGTTTGCCATCCTGCCCTGGAGTTTGGTATTCCTCAAATGGTTTGCCATCCAGCACTGGAGTTTGGTATACCTCAACTGGTTTGCTATCCAGCCCTGTTTGGTATACCTCAACTGGTATGCTACCCAGCCCTGGAGTTTGGTATACCTCAAATGGTTTGCCATCCAGTACTCGAGTTTGGTATACCTCAACTGGTTTGCCATCCAGCACAGGAGTTTGGTATACCTCAACTAGTTTGCCATCCAGCACTGGAGTTTGGTATACCTCAAAGGGTTTGCCAACCAGCACTGGAGTTTGGTATACCTAAACTGGTATGCTATCCAGCCCTGTTTGATATACCTCAACTAGTTTGCCATCCAGCCCTGGAGTTTGGTATACCTCAACTGGTTTGCCATCCAGCACTGGAGTTTGGAATACCTCAACTGGTTTGCTACCCAGCCCTGGAGTTTGGTATACCTCAACTTGTATGCTATCCAGCCCTGGAGTTTGGTATACCTCCACTGGTATGCTATCCAGCCCTGGAGTTTGGTATACCTCAACTGATATGCTATCCAGCCCTGGAGTTTGGTATACCTCAACTGGTATGCTATCCAGCCCTGGAGTTTGGTATACCTCAACTGGTTTGCTACCCAGCCCTGTTTGGTATACCTCAACTGGTATGCCATCCAGCCCTGGAGTTTGGTATACCTCAACTGGTATGCTATCCAGACCTGGAGTTTGGTATACCTCAACTGGTATGCTATTAATCCCTGGAGTTTGGTATACCTCAACGGGTTTGCCATCCAGCCCTGGAGTTTGGTATTCCTCAAATGGTTTATCATCCAGCACTGGAGTTTGGTATACCTCAACTGGTTTGCCATCCAGCACTGGAGTTTGGTATACCTCAACTGGTATGCTACCCAGCCCTGGAGTTTGGTAAACCTCAACTGGTTTGCCATCCAGCCCTGGAGTTTGGTATACCTCAACTGGTTTGCCATCCAGCACTGGAGTTTGGTATACCTCAACTGGTATGCTACCCAGCCCTGGAGTTTGGTATACCTCAACTGGTATGCTATCAAGCCCTGGAGTTTGGTATACCTCAACTGGTTTGCCATCCAGCCTTGGAGTTTGGTATACCTCAACTGGTTTGCCATCCAGCACTGGAGTTTGGTATACCTCAACTGGTTTGCCATCCAGCACTGGAGTTTGGTATACCTAAACTGGTTTGCCATCCAGCACTGGAGTTTGGTATACCTCAACTGGTATGCTACCCAGCCCTGGAGTTTGGTATACCTCAACTGATATGCTACCCAGCCCTGGAGTTTGGTATACCTCAACTGGTATGCTACCCAGCCCTGGAGTTTGGTATACCTCAACTGGTATGCTATCCAGCCCTGGAGTTTGGTATACCTCAACTGGTTTGCTATCCAGCACTGTAGTTTGGTAGACCTCAACTTGTTTGCCATCCAGCACTGGAGACTTAAAGGCTTTAATTGCATCAAGAAGTTCCTCCTCTGGTATTTCACCTTCACATGAGTCTTTCTGTACAGATGTTCATTTTACATAGTTAATAGAAAATAATCCATACAATTATCTTCAGTTAGAGGAGATGGAGGAGATGAATCAAAAATATATGCTTAAAGTACTTTGCTTCCTCCTTCAAAATATAATTTTGTGACTTATTTTTATAATATATTACACTTGATCTTTCTTGAATAAGCCCCTGGCATCTCTTTAAGGATTCACATGTGAGGTCATGAGCTAAACAGAGTGAGTAAGGTAGTGTAGTAAACAATCAAAGATTTCAAGACTAAAAGTGGTGAAAGTAGTATCAAAAAGTATTAGTAAATTTACACTTCATCTAGTCCTTGGCTTACATCCTTATTTGACTTTAGTGTAGGTCATTTTGTTCTTCACATTACCGTCTATTGTAAACACACTCTATATCAAATTAAATTGAAGTTTATCACGGTAGTGAAATTGTTACTTGCATCGTGGAGTATTTTGTTTAGACATGTAGCTTGCTAGCAAAACAATTAACCATAATCCCAAATCATACTACCATGTCTTATGCATGAATCTGCAGGTAGCTAAAGCTAACCAACTAGGTTCAATGTTAGCTAGCTAGGTAACATTAGGCTATAAGTAACAATGCAAATATTTCTGAGGTATGAATAATATTAAATCAAAGTCAATACTTTGTAGAGCCACCTTTTGCAGCAATTACATCTGCAAGTCTATTGGGGTATGTCTCTATAAGCTTGGCACATCTAGTCACTGGGATTTTTGTCCATTCTGTTCAAGCTCCTTCAAATGAATGGGTTCCGCTGGTGTACAGCAATCTTTAAGACATACCACAGATGCTCAAATATATTGAGGTCTGGGCTTTGACTAGGCCATTCCAAGACATTTAAATGTTTCCCCTTAAACCACTTGAGTGTTGCTTTAGCAGTATGCTTAGGGTCGTTGTCCTGCTGTCCCAGTCTCAAATCTCTGGCAGATTTCCCTCAAGAATTTCCCTGTATTTAGTGCCATCCATCATTCCTTCAATTTAGACCAGTTTCTCAGTCCCTTCTGATGTAAAACATCCCCACAGCATGATACTGCCACCACCATGCTTCACTGTGGGGATGTTGTTCTCAGGGTGATGAGAGGTGTTGGGTTTGCGCCAGACATTGCATTTTTCTTGATGGCCAAAAAGCTCAATTTTTGGCTCATCTGACCAGAGTAGCTTCTTCCATATGTTTCGGGAGTCTCCCACATGACTTTTGGCGAACTTCAATGTGCTTCATGTGTTTGCTTATTTTTTTCTTCAAGCAATGGGTTTTTTCTGGCCAATCTTCCGTAAAGCCCAGCTCTGTGGAGTGTACAGCTTAAAGTGGTCCTATTTCAGAACAGGTGTATATATACAGAGATCATGTGACAGATCATGTGACACTTAGATTGCACACATGTGGACTTTATTTAACTAATTATGTGACTTCTGAAGGCAATTGTTGCTTCCAGATTTGATTTGGGGGCTTCATGGCAAAGGAGTGAATACATATGCAATCACCACTTTCCGTTTTAAAATCTATTTAAACAAGTTATTTTTTTTCATTTCACTTCACCAATTTGGACTATATTGTGCATGTCCATTACATGAAATAAAAATAAAAATCAATTTAAATTATAGGTTGTAATGCAACAAAATAGAAAATACTTTTGCAAGGCACTGTACTTCCTATAAGGCGTATAATACCATGTATTATGGATGGTATGGCAGAAGGGGTATAAATCGTATGGTAATACACCATAAATAGCTGTTATTTATCGTTATAATGATGGCACCAAGACATTATGGAGGAGTGTTCCCAGGTAAAGCTGATTCAACAGCCTCTCAAATCAAATCAAATCAAATTGTATTTGTCACATACACATGGATAGCAGATGTTAATGCGAGTGTAGTGAAATGCTTGTGCTTCTAGTTCCGACAATGCAGTAATAACCAACGAGTAATCTAACCTAACAATTCCACAACTACTACCTTATACACACATGTGTAAAGGAATGAAGAATATGTACATAAAAATACATGAATGAGTGATGGTACAGAACGGCATAGGCAAGATGCAGTAGATGGTATCGAGTACAGTGTGTACATATGAGATGAGTAATGTAGGGTATGTAAACATATAAAAGTGGCATTGTTTAAAGTGGCTAGTGATACATGTATTACATAAAGATGGCAAGATGCAGTAGATGGTATAGAGTACAGTATATACATATGAGATGAGTAATGTAGGATATGTAAACATCATTGGGGCACTATTTTTATGTTTGGAAAAATAACGTTCCCAAAGTAAACGTCCTATTTCTCAGGACCAGATGCTAGAATATGCATATAATTGACAGCTTAGGATAGAAAACACTCTAAAGTTTCCAAAACTGTACTGATATTGCAGGCGAAAGCCTGAGAAAAATCCAATCAGGAAGTGACTCTTATTTTGAAACCTTGTGTTCCTATGCATCCCTACTGACCATTGAAATGGATATCAACCAAATTCCTTTTTCTATGGCTTCCCTAAGGTGTTTGCAGCCTTTAGACGTAGTTTCAGGCCTTTATTTTGAAGAATGAGCGTTTACCTAAGTGGTCAGGTGGGGGCTCTCAGAGTGATTCTTGCGCAAAAGAGAGAGGCGGCCATTGTTACTCCCGGTCCTAGTGAAAAGCCAACTGTCCCGGTTGATATATTATCGAATAGATATTTGAAAAACACCTTGAGGATTGATTATAAAAAATGTTTGACATGTTTCTGTCGACATTATGGATATAATTTGGAATTTTTGTATGCGTTGTCGTGACCGCTATTTCCGGTGGATTCCTGGGCATAACGCACCAAACTAACGAAGGTAATTGGATATAAAAAAATATCTTTATGGAACAAAAGGAACATTTGCTGTCTAACTGGGAGTCTCGTGAGTGAAAACATCCGAAGATCATCAAAGGTAAACGATTAATTTGATTGCTTTTCTGATTTTCGTGACCAAGTTACCTGATGCTAGGTGTACTTATTGTTTTGTTATGCTATCGATAAACTTACACAAACGCTTGTATTGCTTTCGCTGTAAAGCATAATTTCAAAATCTGAGACGACAGGGTGATTAACAAAAGGCTAAGCTGTGTTTCGCTATATTTCCCTTGTGATTTCATGAATATGAATATTTTCTAGTAATATTTTTTGACTGTTGCGCTATGCTATTCAGTGTTGCTGATGACATATATACCGGATCTGGGAGGGGTAGTTCCAAGAGTGGCTAGTGATACATGTATTACATAAAGATGGCAAGATGCAGTAGATGGTATAGAGTACAGTATATACATATGAGATGAGTAATGTAGGGTATGTAAACATTATATGAAGTGGCATTGTTTAAAGTGGCTAGTGATACATTTTTACATCAATTTTTCCATTATTAAAGTGGCTAAAGTTGAGTCAGTATGTTGGCAGTAGCCACTCATTGTTAGTGGTGGCTGTTTAACAGTCTGGTGGCCTTGAGATAGAAGCTGTTTTTCAGTCTCTCGTTCCCTGCTTTGATGCACCTGTACTGACCTCGCCTTCTGGATGATAGCGGGGTGATCAGGCAGTGGCTCGGGTGGTTGTTGTCCTTGATGATCTTTATGGCCTTCCTGTGACATCGGGTGGTGTAGGTGTCCTGGAGGGCAGGTAGTTTGCCTCCGGTGATGCGTTGTGCAGACCTCACTACCCTCTGGGGAGCCTTACGGTTGTGGGCGGAGCAGTGAACAGGGAGTACAGGAGGGAGTTGAGCACACACCCTTGTGTAGCCCCCATGTTGAGGGTCAGCGAAGTGGAGGTGTTGTTTCCTACTTTTACCACCTGGGGGAAAGTCCAGGACCCAGATGCATAGGGAGGGTTTGAGACCCAGGGCATTCAGCTTGATGAACTGAACTCAACTAAACGTATTCTTACATAAACTAAGCAAAAAAATAATGTCCTCACTGTCAACTGCGTTTATTTTCAGCAAACTTAGCATGTGTAAATATTTGTATGATCACAACAAGATTCAACAACTGAGACTTAACTGAACAAGTTCCACAAACATGTGACTAACAGAAATTGAATAATGTGTCCCTGAACAAAGGGGGTGTCAGAATCAAAAGTAACAGTCTGGTGTGGCCACCAGCTGCGTTAAGTACTGCAGTGCATCTCCTCATGGACTACACCAGATTTGCCAGTTCTTGCTGTGAGATTTTACCCCACTCTTCCACCAAGGCACCTGTAAGTTCGCTGACATTTCTGGGGGGAATGGCCCTAGCCCTCACCCTCCGATCCAACATGTCCCAGACGCGCACAATGGGATTATGATCCGGGCTCTTGGCTGGCCATGGCAGAACACTGACATTCCTGTCTTTCAGGAAATCACGCACAGAATGAGCAGTATGGCTCATTGTCATGCTGGAGGGTCATGTCAGGATGAGCCTGCAGGAAGGGTACCACATGAGGGAGGAGGATGTCTTCCCTGTAACGCACAGCTTTATGATTGCCTGTAATGACAACTAGCTCAGTCCGATTATGCTGTGACTCACCGCCCCAGACCATGACTGACACTCCACCTCCAAATCGATCCCGCTCTAGAGTACAGGCCTCGGTGTAACGCTCATTCATTCGATGATAAACGCAAATCCGACCATCACCCCTGGTGAGACAAAACCGTGACTCGTCAGTGAAGAGTACTTTTTTCCAGTCTTGTCTGGTCCAGCGACAGTGGGTTTGTGCCTATAGGCGACATTGTTGCCTGTGATGTCTGGTGAGGACCTGCCCTACAAGCCCTCAGTCCAGCCTCTCTCAGCCTATTGTGGACAGTCTGAGCACTGATGGAGGGATTGTGTGTTCCTAGTGTAACTCAGGCAGTTGTTGTTGCCATCCTGTACCTGTCCCGCAGGTGTGATGTTTGGGTGTACCGATCCTGTGCAGGTGTTGTTACACTTGGTCTGCCACTGCGAGGACGATCAGCTGTCTATCCTGTGACCCTGTATCGCTGTCTTAGGCGTCTCACAGTACGGACATTGCAATTTATTGCCCTGGTCACATCTGCAGTCCTCATGCCTCCTTCCAGCATGCCTCACGCAGATGAGCAGGGACCCTGGGCATCTTTCTTTTGGTGTTTTTCAGAGTCAGTAGAAAAGCCTCTTAAGTGTACTAAGTTTTTATAACTGTGACCTTAATTTCCAACCGTCTGTAAGATGTTAGTGTCTTAACAACCGTTCCACAGGTGCATGTTCATTAATTGTTTATGGTTCATTGAACAAGCATGGGAAACCGTGTTTAAACCCTTTACAATGAAGATCTCCAATGCACTTCTTTATAAACGCGCTCACAGAGTCAGCGTATAGTTCGATGTTGTTCTCTGATGATGACCGGAACATTTTCCAGTCCACGTGATCAAATCAATCTTCAAGCGTGGCTTCCGATTGGTCGGACCAGAGTTGAATGTGGTCGGACGAAGGGAGGGCAGGGGAGGGCTTTGTATGCATTGCGGAAGTTAATAGCAGTGGTCGAGGGTATTGCGAATGCGCGTAGCATTATCAATATGCTGGTAGAAGGACTTTAGTTCCTGCATGTTGTTATGATTACACCTAGGCTCATTAAGGGAAGTTAAGGGTCTGGGCTCATCACACACAGACACACAGACCCACCCTCTCTGAGTAGTGTGTTCATTAAGGGAAGTGAAGGCTCTGGGCTCATCTTTAAAATATATAACAAAGTGCCGTGATGTCACACCCCATCAGCCTATCCTGAGTAGACTAAACCACTTTAGCAGAAAGAGCAGAGACTGTCATCGCCTGAACGCACCGAACCCGCTCTGACACACACACGGCAGGCTGTGCAGGATGAGGGATGCATGTTGGTTTGGGGCTAAACATGATATCTGGGGTCCCCTGGGTTGGCCAATCAGAACAGCCTTCCAGGGAAACAGGAAAAGCACTCAAGACAGGGCCTGGAGAGCACACACACAGACACACACACATACTCAGAGAGAGACAGATACACACACACACACACACACACACACAGAGACACACACACACACACAGAGACAGACACACACACATACAGAGAGAGACAGACACACACACACAGAGAGTGACAGACACAGAGAGAGAGAGAGAGAGAGAGAGAGAGAGAGAGAGAGAGAGAAACACAAAAAAATACAGAGAGAGAGAGACACACACACACATACAGAGAGAGAGAGAGAGATACAGACACACATACATACAGACATAGAGAGAGAGAGAGATAGAGAAACAGACATAAAAATACAGAGAGAGAGAGACACACACACACATAGAGAGAGAGAGAGAGAGAGAGAGAGAGAGAGACACACACACATACAGAGAGAGAGAGAGAGAGAGACAGACACACACATACAGAGAGAGAGAGAGAGAGAGAGAGAGAGAGAGAGAGACAGACACACACATACAGAGAGAGAGAGAGAGAGAGAGAGACAGAGAGAGACAGAGAGAGAGACAGAGACAGAGACAGAGACAGACAGACAGACAGACAGACAGACAGACAGACAGACAGACAGAGACACATACACAGAGAGAGAGAGAGACACACATACACACATAGAGAGAGAGAGAGACACACACATACACACATAGAGAGAGAGAGAGACACACACATACACACATAGAGAGAGAGAGAGATACACACATAGAGAGAGAGAGAGACAGACAGAGGAGGCTGCATGATAAACAGAGTCCAGTCTCTGTAAGACAGGAGGCTGCATGATAAACAGAGTCCAGTCTCTGTAAGACAGAGGAGGCTGCATGATAAACAGAGTCCAGTCTCTGTTAGACAGAGGAGGCTGCATGCATATACAACAATCATAATTAATTACAGAGAGAAAAGTGGCCTGAACAAGCTTATTTTTGCCATAAGCGGGAAGCAAGCCTTATTATAAAAATAAAAACCCAATTTCAATTTAAGCTTTGTCACAAGATTATCCACATGAACTTTAAAGGACAACTTGTCATCCAACCAGATACCTACGTATTTGTAGGATGACACTTTTTCAATGGATGAGCCGCCAGATGTGACAATGCTATCCTTCTCTGGCAGAGTTCTAGCTCTGGTAAAGGTCATGCATTTAGTTTTTTGTACATTCAAGATCAGTTTGAGACCATAAAGGGAGGCCTACAGTGACTGAAAAGCAGTCTGGAGCTCTTCAACAGCCTGAACCAGAGAAGGAGCACATGAATATTTAACTGTATCATCTGCATGTAGATGTAACTTTGCTGGTTGCATCCCATTCCCCAAATCATTAATAAAAATTGAGAACAACCAGGAGCTAAAATGGAACCCTGGGGCACACCTTTATTAATCTCAAGAAAGCTAGACTTGTGATTGTCAGTGTATACACATTGTGTTCTGTCAGAAAGATAGTTCCTAAACCAATTTACTGCCCCTTCAATGAGACCAATGTTTCTGAGTCTAGCAAGCAACAATTCATGGTCAACTGAATCAAAGGCTATTTGATAAATTCACAAAACTAAGCAGCACAATGTTGCTTTTTATCAAGTGCATTAATGTTGTCGTTTTCCACTCCCATAGCTGCAGTTGTTGTACTGTGCCCCGATGACTAGGGTGACTGAAGTCTTTGACAATTTCTAGGGCCTTCCTCTGACACCGCCTCATATAGAGGTCCTGGATGGCAGGAAGCTTGGCCCCAGTGATGTACTGGACCATACGCACTACCCACTGTAGTGCCTTGCAGTCGGAGACCGAGCAGTTACCATACCAGGCAGTGGTGCAGCTGTAAAACCATTTGAGGATCTGAGGACACATGCAAAATCTTTTCCGTCTTCTGAGGGGGAATAGGTTTTGTCATGCCCTCTTCGTGACTGTCTTAGTGTGTTTGGACCACAATAGTTTGTTGTTGATGTGGACAACAAGAAACTTGAAGCTCTCAACCTGCTCCACTACAGCCCCGCCAATGAGAATGGGGTCGTGCTCGGTCCTCCTTTTCCTGTAGTCCACAATAATTTTTGTCTTGATCGCATTGAGGGAGAGGTTGTTGTCCTGGCACCACACGGACAGGTCTCTGACATCCACCCTATAGGCTGTCTCATCGTTGTCGGTGATCAATCTACCACTGCTGTGTCATTTGCAAACTTACTGTTGGTGTTGGAGTGAACAGGGAATACAGGAGGGGACTGAGCACACACCCCTGAGGGGCTCCCGTGTTGAGGATCAGCGTGGCGGATGAGTTGTTCCCTACCCTTACCACCAGGGGGTGGCCCTTCAGGAAGTCCAGGATCCAGTTGCAGATGGAGGTGTTTTGTCCCAGGGTCCTTAGCTTAGTGATGAGCTTTGAGGGCACTATGGTGTTGAACGCTGAGCTGTAGTCAATGAATAGCATTCTCACATATGTAGGTGTTCCTTTTGTCCAGGTGGGAAAGGGCAGTGATGAGTGCAATAGAGATTGCATCATCTGTGGATCTGTTGGGGAGGTATGCAAATTGGAGTGGGTCTAGGGTTTCTGGGATAATGGTGTCGATGTGAGCCATGACCAGCCTTTCAAAGGACTTCATGGCTACAGACGTGAGTGCTACGGGTCGGTAGTCATTTAGGCAGGTTACCTTAGTGTTCCTGGGCACAGGGACTATGGTGGTCGGTTTGAAACATGTTGGTATTACAGACTCAGTCAGGGAGAGGTGGAAAATGTCAGTGTAGACACTTGCCAGTTGGTCAGCGCATGCTCGGAGTACACGTCCTGGTAAACAGACATACAATCAATAATACAACAGAAAAAGTCTATATACAAGGTGTGTAAATGAGGTAAGATAAGGGAGGTAAGGCAATAAATAGGCCATGATGGCGAAGTAATTACAATATAGCAATTAAACACTGGAATGGTAGGATGTGCAGAAGATGAATGTGCAAGTAGAGATCAAATCAAATCAAATCAAATCAAATGTATTTATATAGCCCTTCGTACATCAGCTGATATCTCAAAGTGCTGTACAGAAACCCAGCCTAAAACCCCAAACAGCAAGCAATGCAGGTGTAGAAGCATGGTGGCTAGGAAAAACTCCCTAGAAAGGCCAAAACCTAGGAAGAAACCTAGAGAGGAACCAGGCTATGTGGGGTGACCAGTCCTCTTCTGGCTGTGCCGGGTGGAGATTATAACAGAACATGGCCAAGATGTTCAAATGTTCATAAATGACCAGCATGGTCGAATAATAATAAGGCAGAACAGTTTAAACTGGAGCAGCAGCACGATAGAGATACTGGGGTGAAAAGGCGCAAGATAAATAAATAAATACAGTATGGGGATGAGGTAGATTGGATGGGCTATTGACAGATGAGCTATGTACAGGTGCAGTGATCTGTGAGCTTCACTGACAGCTGGTGCTTAAAGTTAGTGAGGGAGGTAAGAGTCTCCAGCTTCAGAGATTTTTGCAGTTCATTCCAGTCATTGGCAGCAGAGAACTGGAAGGAGAGGCGGCCAAAGGAAGAATTGGCTTTGGGGGTGACCAGTGAGATATACCTGCTGGAACGTGTACTATGGGAGGGTGCTGATATGGTGACCAGGGAGCTGAGATAAGGCGGGGCTTTACCTAGCAGAGACTTAGCCAGAGGGTTTGGCAACGAACATGAAGCGAGGACCAACCAACGAGAGCATACAGGTCGCAGTGGTGGGTAGTATATGGGGCTTTGGTGACAAAACGGATGGCACTGTGTGATAGACTGCATCCAATTTATTGAGCAGAGTGTTGGAGTGTTCAAGATTTAACTTTGGATTGGAGATGTTTAATGTGAGTCTGGAAGGAGAGTTTACAGTCTAACCAGACACCTAGGTATTTGTAGTTGTCCACATATTCTAAGTCAGAACCATCCAGAGTAGTGATGCTGGACATGTGGGCAGGTGCAGGCAGCGAATGGTTGAAGAGCATGCATTTGGACTAGTAATCGGAAGGTTGCTAGTTCAAATCCCTGAGCTGACAAGGTACAAATCTGTCGTTCTGCCCCTGAACAGGCAGTTAACCCACAGTTCCTAGGCCGTCATTGAAAATAAGAGTTTGTTCTTAACTAGTTAAATAATGGTAAAATAAAAATAAAAATAAAATGTAGTTTTACTTGCATTTAAGAGCAGTTGGAGGCCACGGAAGGAGTGTTGTATGGCATTGATGCTCATCTGAATGGTATACAGAATGGTGTCGTCTGCGTAGAGGTGGATCAAATAATCACCAGCAGGGAGAGAGACATCATTGATGAAGAGAGTCGGCCCGAGAATTGAACCCTGTGGCACCCCCATAGAGACTGCCAGAGGTCCGGACAACAGGCCCTCCGATTTGGCACACTGAACTCTTTCAGTGTAATTGGTGAACCAAGCGAGGCAATTTTTGAGAAACCAAGGCTGTTGAGTCTGCCAATAAGAATGTTGTGATTGACAGAGTCGAAAGCCATAGCCAGGTCGATGAATAGGGCTGCACAGTAATGTCTCTTATCGGTGGCGGTTATGATATCATTTAGGACCTTGAGCGTGGCTGAGGTGCACCCATGACCAGCTCTGAAACCAGATTGCATAGCGGAGAAGGTACGGTGAGATTCAAAATGTTCGGTAATCTGTTTGTTAACTTGGCTTTCAAAGACCTTAGGCAGGGAAGAATTGATATAGGTCTGTAGCAGTTTGGGTCTAGAGTGTCTCCCCCTTTGAAGAGGGGGATGACCGCGGCAGCTTTCCAATCTAAAGGAATCTCAGACGATACGAAAGAGAGGTTGAACAGGCTAGTAATAGGGGTTGTAACAATTTCGGCAGATAATTTTAGAAAGAGAGGGTCAAGACTGTCTAGCCCGGCTGATTTGTAGGGGTCCAGATTTTGTAGCTCTTTCAGAACATCAGCTATCTGGATTTGGGTGAAGGAGAAGTGGAGGAGGTTTGGGCGAGATTCTGTGGGGAGCGCAGCGCTGTTGACCGGGGCATGGGTAGCCAGGTGGAAAGCATGGCCAGCCATAGAAAAATGCTTATTGAAATTCTCAATTATTGTGGATTTATCGGTAGTGACTGTGTTTCCTAGCCTCAGTGCAGTGGGCAGCTGGGAGGAGGTGCTCTTATTCTCCATGGACTTTACAGTGTCCCAGAACTTTTTTGAGTTTGTACTACAAAATGCACATTTCTGGTTGAAAAGGATAGCCTTTGCTTACCTAACTGCCTGTGTATATTGGTTCCTAACATCCCTGAAAAGTTGCATATCCCTGGGGCTATTCGATGCTAATGCATTATGCCACAGGATGTTTTTGTGCTGGCCAAGGGCAGACAGGTCTGGAGTGAACCAACCATATCTAATCCTAGTTCTACATTTTTTTGAATGGAGCATGCTTATTTAAGATGGTGAGGAAGGCACTATTAAAGAATAAACAGGCATCCTCTATTGAAGCGATGAGGTCAATATCCTTCCAGGATACCCAGGCCAGGTCAATTTGAAAGGCCTGTTCGCAGAAGTGTTTTAGGGAGCGTTTGACATTGATGAGGGGTGGTCGTTTGACCGCAGACCCATTACGGATGCAGGCAATGAGGCAGTGATCACTGAGATCTTGGTTGAAAACAGCAGAGGTGTATTTGGAGGGAGAGTTAGTTAGGATGATATCTATGAGGGTGCCCGTGTTTACGGATTTGGGGTTGTACCTGGTAGGTTCATAGATCATTTGTGTGAGATTGAGGGCATCAAGATTAGATTGTAGGATCGCCGGGGTGTTAAGCATGTCTCCGTTTAGGTCACCTAGCACAGCACAAGCTCAGAAGATAGATGGGGAGCAATTCATTCACATACGTTGTGCAGGGTACAGCTGGGGGCAGAGGGTGGTCTATAGCAAGCGGCAACGGTGAGAGACTTGTTTCTGGAAAGGTGAATTTTTAGATGTAGAAGCTCGAATTGTTTTGGTACAGACCTGGATAGTAAGACAGAACTCTGCAGGCTATCTCTGCAGTAGATTGCAACACCGCCCCCTTTGGCAGTTCTATCTTGTAGGAAAATGTTATAGTTAGGGATCGAAATTTCAGGGTTTTTGGTGGTTTTCCTAAGCCAGGATTCAGACACAGCTAAGACATCCGGGTTGGCAGAATGTGCTAAAGCAGTGAATAAAGAAAACTTAGGGAGTAGGCGTCTAATGTTAACATGCATGAAACCAAGGCTTTTACAGTTACAGAAGTCAACAAATGAGAGCACCTGGGGAGTAGGATTGGAGCTAGGCACTGCAGGTCCTGGATTAACCTCTACATCACCAGAGGAACAGAGGAGAAGTAGGATAAGGGTATGGCTACAGAGAGTAAATGGAGCAGGTTTCTGGGCACGATAGCATAGATTCAAGGCATAATGTACATACAAAGGTATGGTAGAATGTGAGTACATTGTAGGTAAACCTAGGCATTGAGTAATGATGAGAGAGATATAGTCTCTAGAGACGTTTAAACCAGGTGATGTCAGGCATGGGTCCCCAGATCCTCAAAAAGTTCTACAGCTGCACCAAATCTTGAACCAAAAGGCTCCTTAACAGCTTCTACCCCCAAGCCATAAGACAGCTCAACACTTCTGTAAAGCATATTTTCAGAATCTGAAACGACTGGTGGATTAACAATAGGCTAAGCTGTGTTTTGCTATATTGCACTTGTAATTTCACGAATATAAATATTTTTAGTAATATTATTTGAATGTGGCGCAATGCAATTCAGAGGTTGTTGATGACAATTATCCCGTTAACGGGGTGGCAGCCATAAGAAGTTAATTACTTAAAAATCATACAATGTGATTTTCTGGATTTTTCTGGATTCCGTCTCTCACAGTTGAAGTGTACCTATGATAAAAATTACAGACCTCTACATGCTTTGTAAGTAGGAAAACCTGCAAAATTGGCAGTGTATCTCCCCACTGTATATTACTCTTCCAAAATATTCCTTGTGGGTGAGGATATTGGAAATTCAATAAAAGCCTACTGGATGACAACTTGTTTTTAAGTAGGACAGAATCATTTATAACTGCCTTTTTCCGACATGACATAGGTACAGCAGATCCCCTTATAGTATGGGACACCTTTAAATGTGCCTTTAGAGGCCATGCAATTCAGTAGTCATCTATAAAATAAAATCAATTCAGATCAAAGGAGTCCATATTAACAAAGGAAATGGAAGGACTAACAGTACAGATAGCAAGAAAAACTGTACCATAGAGGCTCAGAGTAAGGCTCAGAGTAAGTTAGAGGATCTTATTCATACTATAAAAATAAAGCGAACTGGATGGAATATGGAGAGAAATGCACCTAATTATTTTTCAATCGTCAACATTGAAATGCTAAAACATGTTTTTACCCAAACTTGTTACGAATGATGCAGTCAATCACGATATTTTGAAAGAGTAAGTAAAGTACTTTAAGCATATGTTTTCATTTCAGTCTCCTCCATTTCCACTAACCAACGATTATTGTACGGATTTTTTTCCTATTAATCATGTACAGAAAGACTCACGTTAAAGTGAAATTACAGAGGAAACATTTATTGATGCAATTAAAGCCTTTCAGTGTGGGAAACATCCAGGGCTGACCATTGGAAGTATACCAAACCTTTTTTGATATACTCTGCATGTTTTAACCACTCCTATATACAGTAAATTGTGAATTATCGGAAAATCAACAAGAAGGTCTGATTTCATTATAACTGGAACAGGACCTAAGTGGTCAAATATAAAGATCCAGTCCACCTAAAAAATTGGAAACCTCTTACACTTCAGTGTTGTGATGCAAAAATTCTAGCTAAATGTCTAGCGCATAAAATTAAAAAGGTTTAGGCAGATATTACATTTGTCAGAGTTTATATATAAATGCCTGGAACATTTACATTTTGGAGAATGTCTTATTAAATGTTTTAAACGTATGTATAGCAACCCTAGGTGTAAAATAATAAGTTTAACGGCCAGCCGTGCTGCCCTGGGCCAACTGCAAGTTTCCCAAGTCTCTCTTTGTGGCACCTCAGTAAATGACTGAACAGTAGTCCAGGTGCGACAAAACTAGTGCCTGTAGGACCTGCCTTGTCGATAGTGTTGTTAAGAAGGCAGAGGAGTGCTTTATTATGGACAGACTTCTCTCCATTTAAACTACTGTTGTATCAACATGTTTTGACCATGACAGTTTACAATCCAGGGTTATTCCAAGCAGTTTAGTCACCTCATCTTGCTCAAATTATCCCAGAAACCATAGACCCACTCCAAAATGCATGCCGCCCAAACAGATCCACAGATGATGCAATCTCTATTGCACTCCACACTCACGTGACAAATAAACTTTCACATTTTTTCCACAAATACATTTCCACATTATTCATTACAAGATGTAGTTGAGGTTAAGGGATTAGTGAGTGATTTGCCCCAAATACAATGCTTTTAGTTTACGTGTATAATGTTGAGTCATCCGCATACATAGACACCCTGGCCTTTCTCAAAGCCAGTGGCATGTTGTTAGTAAAAATTTAAAAAAATCAAAGGGCCTAAACAGCTACCCTGGGGAATTCCTGATTCTACCTGGATTATGTTTGAGAGGCTTCCATTAAAGAACACCCTCTGTGTTCTGTTAGACAGGTAACTCTTTATCCACATTATAACAGGAGGTGTAAAGCCATAACACATACGTTTTTCCAGCAGCATACTGATTAATAATGTCAAAAGCTGCACTGTCTAACAAGACAACCCCCACAATAATTTTATCTTCAGTCATTTGTGTAAGTGCTGTGCTTGTTGTGCGTCCTTCCCTATAAGCGTGCTGAAAGTCTTTTGGCAATTTGTTTGCTGGTCAAACACCATTTTTTCCAGAAGTTTACTAAGGGTTGGTAACAGGCTGATTGGTCAGCTATTTGAGCCATTTAAGGGCGCTTTAATATTATTGGGTTGCTGAATGACTTTAACTTCCCTCCAGGCCTGAGGTCACACACTTTCCAGTAGGCTTAAATTGAAGATGTGACAAATGGGAGTGGCAATATTGTCCACTATTATCCTCAGTCATTTTCCATCCAGATTGTCAGACCCTGGTGGCTTGTCATTGTTGATAGACAATAATTTCTTCACCTCTTCCACACTGACTTTACAGAATTCAAAAGTACAGTTCTTGTCTTTCATAATCAGTGTTTGTTGCTGGCATATCATCCCTAAGTGTGTTTATCTTGCCAATGAAAAGTAATTAAAGTAGTTGGCAATATCATTACATTTTGTGATGAACGAGCCACCTGATTCAATGAATGATTGGGCCGACTTGGCTATTTCCCAACAATGTAATTTAAGGTGCTCCAAAGCTTTTAACTATCATTTTTTTAATCATTTATCTTTGTTTCAGTTTATTTATTTATTTATTTTATTTAGCTTAGTCGTGTGATTTCCTAATTTACAGTACCTTTCCCGATCAGTTGGGCTGCCAGACATATTTGCCATACCTTTTGCCTCATCCCTCTCAACCATACAATTTTTAAATTCCTCATCAGTCCAAGGGGATTTAACAGTTTTTGCAGTCATTTTCTTAAGCGTGCTTATTCGTAACTGGAATAAGCAATTTAATAAGTGTCAAGTGCAGTGTCTGGTTGCTCCTCATTACACACCACAGACCAGCAAATATTCTTTACATCATTAACATATGAATCACTACAAAACGTATTGTATGACCTCTTATACACTACATTCGGCCCAGCCTTTGGAACTTTGGTTTCCCTAGATATGGCTATTATAATGTGATCACTACATCCTATGGATTTGAATACTGCTTTAAAGCAAATTTCTGCAGCATTAGTAAAGATGTGACCAATACATGTTGATGATTTCATTCCTGTGCTGTTTAACTACCCTGGTAGGTTGACTGGCAACCTGAACCAGGTTGCAGGCACTGGTTACAGTTTGAAGTTTTTTTGGGCAGTGTAATGATCACGAGGGAGACAGAGAGCTGGTTTCAAGCGCAGGGCGCAGCAGATGTTTATTGCAAAGGACCACAGAAGGAGGCAGGTAGCTGGGTCTAGGGGCAGGCAGAAGGTCATACACAGGGGTCCGAAAGGGCAACAGTAGAGGCAGGGAAAAGGCTAGTAACGTAGTCCAGGAGGTCAGGCAATAGGTAGATAACAGGACATTTGAAAGGCTAAAGTACTGGCAGGGAATTGGCAAAAGGTGTTGTTAGTGCAAAACATACATTACATTTTACATTATACATTATGGGAAAACCAGCACTCTGACACCATGTGTCACAAAGCAAACAATACCTCATAGTGATGGGTTAGGGTTAGGGTTAAGGCAAAGAACTGAACTAAATAGTGTGTGTTAATGACATACAGGTGTGTGAACAGGTGATTAGAATTCAGTTAATTTGGATCTGGAGAGTAAGCTGCGTTCAGGGGATCTATGGGTTTGAGAGTGTGATCTGGAAGCAGACGTTACAGGCAGCTTGATGAGAGACGGTCAATATTTAAATCACCCAGAAAATATAGTTCTCTGTTCATATCACATACATTATCAATAATTTCACACATATTATCCAGCTACTGACTGTTAGTACTTGGTGGCCTATAGCAGCTTCCCACCAGAATGGGTTTTAGGTGAGGCAGATGAACCTGACGCCATATTACTTCAACAGTATTTAACGTTATATCGTCTCTAAGCTTTACAAGAATGTGGTTCTGAATATAGACCGCAACACCGCCCCTGTTGGCATTTTTGTCTTTCCGTAGATGTTATGTATTGCTACCACTGTATCATCAAAGGTATTATCAAATCAAATGTATTTGTCACATACACATGGTTAGCAGATGTTAATGCGAGTGTAGCGAAATGCTTGTGCTTCTAGTTCCGACAATGCAGTAATAACCAACGAGTAATCTAACCTAACAATTCGAAAACTACTACCTTATACACACAAGTGTAAAGGGATAAAGAATATGTACATCGAGATATATGAATGAGTGATGGTACAGAACGGCATAGGCAAGATGCAGTAGATGGTATCGAGTACAGTATATACATATGAGATGAGTATGTAAACAAAGTGGCATAGTTTAAAGTGGCTAGTGATACATGTATTACATAAAGATGCAGTAGATGATATAGAGTACAGTATATACATATACATATGAGATGAGTAATGTTGGGTATGTAAACATTATATTAAGTAGCATTGTTTAAAGTGGCTAGTGATATATTTTACATCAATTTCCATAAATTCCCATTATTAAAGTGGCTGGAGTTGAGTCAGTGTGTTGGCAGCAGCCACTCAATGTTAGTGGTGGCTGTTTAACTGTCTGATGGCCTTGAGATAGAAGCTGTTTTTCAGGCTCTCGGTCCCTGCTTTGATGCATCTGTACTGACCTCGCCTTGAGGATGATAGCGGGGTGAACAGACAGTGGCTCGGGTGGTTCTTGTGCTTGATGATCTTTATGGCCTTCCTGTGACATCGGGTGGTGTAGGTGTCCTGGAGGGCAGGTAGTTTGCCCCCGGTGATGCGTTGTGCAGACCTCACTACCATCTGGAGAGCCTTATGGTTGGGGGCGGAGCAGTTGCCGTACCAGGCGGTGATACATCCTGACAGGATGCTCTCGATTGTGCATCTGTAGAAGTTTGTGAGTGCTTTTGGTGACAAGCCGAATTTCTTCAGCCTCCTGAGGTTGAAGAGGCGCTGCTGCGCCTTCTTCACAACGCTGTCTGTGTGGGTGGACCAATTCAGTTTGTCTGTGATGTGTACGCCGAGGAACTTAAAACTTACTACCCTCTCCACTACTGTTTCATCGATGTGGATAGGGGGGTGTTCCCTCTGCTGTTTCCTGAAGTCCACAATCATCTCCTTAGTTTTGTTGACGTTGAGTGTGAGGTTATTTTCCTGACACCACACTCCGAGGGCCCTCACCTCCTCCTTGTAGGCCGTCTCGTTGTTGTTGGTAATCAAGCCTACCACTGTAGTGTCGTCCGCAAACTTGATGATTGAGTTGGAGGCGTGCATGGCCACGCAGTCATGGGTGAACAGGGAGAGGGCTCATAACGCACCCTTGTGGGGCCCCAGTGTTGAGGATCAGCGGGGTGGAGATGTTGTTACCTACCCTCACCACCTGGGGGCGGCCCGTCAGGAAGTCCAGTACCCAGTTGCACAGGGCGGGGTCGAGACCCAGGGTGATGATGAGACCCAAACTTGATGACGTGTTTGGACGGTGCTATGGTGTTAAATGCTGAGCTGTAGTAGATGAACAGCATTCTCACATAGGTATTCCTCTTGTCCAGATGGGTTAGGGCAGTGTAAAGTGTGGTTGAGATTGCATCGTCTGTGGACCTATTTGGGCGGTGGGCAAATTGGAGTGGGTCTAGGGTGTCAGGTAGGGTGGAGGTGATATGGTCCTTGACTAGTCTCTCAAAGCACTTCATGATGATGGAAGTAAGTGCTACGGGGCGGTAGTCGTTTAGCTCAGTTACCTTAGCTTTCTTGGGAACAGGGACAGTGGTGGCCCTCTTGAAGCATGTGGGAACAGCAGACTGGGGAAAGGATTAATTGAATATGTCCGTAAACACACCAGCCAGCTGGTCTGCGCATGCTCTGAGGACGCGGCTGGGGATGCCGTCTGGGCCTGCAGCCTTGCGAGCAGGCCCAGACGATTTAAACACCTTTAAATGTTTTACTCACGTCGGCTGCAGTGAAGGAGAGACCGCATGTTTTGGTTGCGGGCCGTGTCAGTGGCACTGTTTTGTCCTCAAAGCGCGCAAAAAAGTTATTTAGTCTGCTTGGGAGCAAGACATCCTGGTCCGTGACGGGGCTGGTTTTCTTTTTGTAATCCGTGATTGACTATAGACCCTGCCACATACCTCTTGTGTCTGAGCCGTTGAATTGCGACTCTACTTTGTCTCTATACTGACGCTTAGCTTGTTTGATTGCCTTGCGGAGGGAATAGCTACACTGTTTGTATTCGGTCATGTTTCCGGTCACCTTGCCCTGGTTAAAAGCAGTGGTTTGTGCTTTCAGTTTCACGCAAATGCTGCCATCAATCCACGGTTTCTGGTTTGGGAATGTTTTAATCGTTGCTATGGGAACGACATCTTCAATGCACTTTCTAATGAACTCGCTCACTGAATCAGCGTATTCGTCAATGTTGTTGATGGACAAAGTGCGGAGCATATCCCAGTCCACGTGATGGAAGCAGTCTTGGAGCGTGGAATCTGATTGGTCGGACCAGCGTTGAACAGACCTGAGCGCGGGAGCTTCTTGTTTTAGCTTCTGTCTGTAGGCAGGGAGCAACAAAAGGGAGTCGTGGTCAGCTTTTCCGAAAGGAGGGCGGGGGAGGGCCTTATATGCG
>NC_092150.1:94875428-94887928 GCF_045791955.1 Oncorhynchus clarkii lewisi | reverse complement strand
AGAGTTGCGCAAGACGTAAAAAGGAGCATGGTTTGTTGTCTTCCTGTATTGAACACAGATAGACACGTCTACAATTTGATCGATTATTAACGTTTAAAAATACCTAAAGTTATATTACAAAAGTAGTTTGAAATATTTTGGCAAAGTTTATAGGCAACTTTTGAAATATTTTGTAGTGACGTTGCGCATTTTGGAAGCTGTTTTTTTCTGGATCAAAAGCACTTTATAAATGGACATTTGGATATATATGGACGGAATTAATCGAACAAAAGGACCAATTGTGATGTTTATGGAACATATTGGAGTGCCAACAAAAGAAGCTCGTCAAAGGTAATACCTGTTTTATATTTTATTTCTACGTCTTGGAGGGTTGAAATATGCTACCCTCTTTGTTTACTGTTGTGCTATCATCAGATAATAGCTTCTTATGCTTTCGCCGAAAAGCCTTTTTAAAATCGGACATGTTGGCTGGATTCACAACGAGTGTAGCTTTAATTTAGTATCTTACATGTGTGATTTAATGAAAGTTTGATTTTTATATCATTTTTTTGAATTTGCCGCGCTGCATTTTCCCTGTTTTTTGCCCAAGTGGGACGCAACCGTCCCCTATACCATAAGAAGTTTTTAAGCAAGAGATATGTTTTTGGATTGGATTGGATGCGTCTCAATCCATCGCATCCACCGATGTCGCGCTTCCGCATCTGTGGTAAAATGTGACAGAGCTAGAGCAGTGTTTGTCAGACCTTGAGACATCCCGAAAATCGTCTGAATGGTTTGGTCTACAAATTATTATGGTGAGAATCTAATGAACATGTACATGTACATGAGCTGTCATTAAGGCAAAGGGTGGCTACGTTGAAGAATATAAAATATAAAATATATTTTCATTTGTTTAACACTTTTTTAGTTACTACATGATTCCATATCTGTTATTTTATGGTTTTGATGTCTTCACTATTATTATACAATGTAGATGATAGTAAGAAATTAAGAAAAACCAGGTGTGTCCAACCTTTTGACTCGTACTGTACTGAATAAACTAAAGTAAAAGAATAATAAAAAGTAACACAATAAAATATCAAGGCTAGGGAGATACCTAATCAGTTGTGCAATTGAATGCATTCAACTGATAATGTTGGAGTCGTGCTTGGCCACGCAGTTGTGGGTGAACAGGGAGTACAGGAGGGGACTAAGCATGCATCCCTGAGGGGCCACAGTGTTGAGGATCAGTGTGGAGGATGTGTTGTTGACTACCCTTCCACTTGGGGTTGGCCCGTCAGGAAGTCCAGGATCCAGTTGCAGAGGGAGGTGTTTAGTTCCAGGGCCCTTAGCTTAGTGATGAGCTTTGTGGGCACTATGGTGTTTAACGCTGAGCTGTAGTCAATGAACAGCATTCTCACATAGGGGTTCCTTTTGTCCAGGTGGGAAAGTGCAGTGGGGAGTGCGATTGAGATTGTGTCATCTGTGGATCTGTTGGGGTGGTATGCGAATTGGAGGGGATCTAGGGTATCCGGGATGATGATTGATGTGAGCCATATCCAGCCTTTCAAAGCACTTCATAGCTACCAACGTGAGTGCTACGGGGCAGTAATCATTTAGGCAGGTTACCTTTGCTTCCTTGGGCACAGGAACGATGGTGGTCTACTTGAAACATGTAGGTATTACAGACTCAGTCAGGGAGAGGTTGACTTGCCAGTTGGTCCACGCATGCTTTGAGTACACGTCCTGGTAATTTGTCTGGCCCCGCGGCTTTGTGAATGTTGACCTGTTTAATGGTCTTCTTCACATCGGCTACCGAGTGTTATCACACAGTCGTTCGGAACAGCTGGTGCTCTCATTTATGCTTCAGTGCTGCTTGCCTCGAAGCGAGCATAAAAGGCATTTAGCTCATCTGGCAGGCTTGTGTCACTGGGCAGCTCTCGGCTGTGCTTCCCTTTATGGTCCGACGAGCGTCGGAGCCGGTATAGTAGGATTCAATCTTAATCCTGTATTGACACTTTGCCTGTTTGATGGTTCATCTAAGGGCGTAGCAGGAATTCTTATAAGCGTCCGGATTAGTGTCCTGCTCCTTGAAAGCGGCAGCTCTAGCCTTTAGCTCAGTGCGGATGTTGCCTGTAATCCATGGCTTCTGGTTGGGACGTACAGTCACTTTGGGGATGACGTCGTCTATACACTTATTGATGAAGCCGATGGCTGAGGTGATATACTCCTCAATGCCATTGGATGAATCCGGAACGTATTCCAGTCTGTGCTAGCAAAACAGTCCTGTAGCATCCGCGTCGTCTGACCACTTCCGTATTGAGCGAGTCACTGGTACTTCCTGTTTTAGTTTTTGCTTGTAAGCATGAATCATTCGGATTTGAGTTTGCCTACATTAAAGTCCCTGGCCACTAGGAGCGCCACTTCTAGGTGAGCATTTTCTTCTTTGCTTATGTCCTTATACAGCTGGTTGAGAGCCATTTTAGTGCCAGCTCTGCTTTGTGGTGGTAAATAGACGTCTACAAATAATATAGATGAGATATCTCTTGGTAGATAGTGTGGTCTACAGCTTATCATACGGTACTCTACCTCAGGCAAGCAATACCTCGAGACTTCTGTAATATTAGACATTGCGCACCAGCTGTTATTGACAAATAGACACACACCCCGCCCCTCGTCTTACCAGACGTAGCTTCTCTGTCCTGCCGATAAATGGAAAATCCCGCCAGCTCTATATTGTCCGTGTCGTCTTTCAGCCACGACTCGGTGAAACATAAGAAATTACTATTTTTAATGTCCTGTTGGTAGAATAGTCTTGGTCGTATGTCATCCATTTTGTTTTCCAACGATTGCACATTGGCCAATAGAATGGATGGTACACACCTCCACACCCTTTTCCTCCGTCTTTTCTTCGCCAAATGACGGGGATTTCAACTAAAGTAAAAAATAATAAAAAGTAACACAATAAAATATCAAGGGAGATACCTAATCAGTTGTGCAAATAGGTGGGTGAACAGGGAGTACAGGAGGGGACTAAGCATGCACCCCTGAGGGGCTCCAGTGTTGAGGATCAGCGTGGCAGATGTATTGTTGACTACCCTTCCACCTGGGGGCGGCCCGTCAGGAAGTCCAGGATCCAGTTGCATGACGGGGATTTGTATGTATGTGTGTGGTACAGAGATGGTAAACTTTTATTGCACACAGAGTGAGTCCATACAACTTATTATATGAGTTGTTAAGCATATTTTTACTCCTGAACTTATTTAGGCTTGCCATAACAAAAGGGTTGAATAGTTATTGATTCAAGACATTTCAGTTTTTCATTCTTAATCAAATTATAAAAATAAATGTGACATTATGGGGTATTGTGTGTAGGCCAGTGACACAAACATCTGAATGGAATCCATTTTAAATTCAGGCTGTAACACAACAACATGTGGAAAAAGTGAATACATTCTGAAGGCTCTGTATCCATAGCATATAGTTATTATTATCAACACCTGGCTGTTGTCAGAACAGACACAACAACTGCACAGTTATAAATTCCTGGTCTTTATATTCCCTCATCCACCAAGTCAGTAGAACAACACAGCACAATTTTAAAACAGCCTACTCATCCAAATGATCTAATCTTATATTTTTATCAAGTTTTAACAAAACAAAGTTATCTTGAAACTTCACATAAGATCAATAACATATATCAACATCAATAGCCTCCCAGCTCGCACATTTGGTTCCTTGAAGTTGTGGGAACGTACATTTTTGCTTTCCCATTGGTTCTTGGAACAAAGCCATAAGTTTCCTGACCAGTAAAAATTTAAGTTTTGAAACTTCCTGAGAACCGAAGTGAAAATGTTGCCTGCTCTAGGAACGTACATTTTAGGTAGCAGGGAGGTTCTGAGAACGTTTTACTATGGTTCTCTGCAAGTTTTCCTGGGAGGATTTATATATTTTCCAAGCACAGATAGGACACATGGAAATTAATTTGCTTGGGCATTAATCATGCAAAGACATTTTTGTTTTGTTTTATTGTGGCACGTTGTCAGAGAGCGTAGAACTTACAATCTTCTGCACTCTACCTATTCAATTAGTCCACTGCGTCACCAGGATGGAGATAGCATGCAATGATGTTTTTAACTCATACAATGCTGTTAATTTTAGTCCATTCAGATGGATCCCTTTTCAAAGGAAACAACACACTTAACAAGATGGAGGATAGAGAGAGTTCTGTTGATGCTGAGAACAGAATTATGTATATGTTTTTTGAATATTACTGTTTTCTTGTGGTTTTTACAGAAAGTTTTCTTAACGTTCTGAGAACATGACTTTAAATAGAACCATGAGGAAACCTGCAGAAAACATTAGGCTGAAGTACTGAAATTACCACAGAAGAACGTTGTTTCTTAACGTTCTCTGAAAATTCTGAAAACATGATTTTAAACCGGAACCATGAGGAAACCGGTAAGTAATGTTATGCTGAAGTATTGCAACATATGGTTCTAAGAATGTTATATTCTAGCTCTGTATCATGCACCATTCCAGAACATTGTTGGACGGTTGTCTGCAAAATAACATAATAACCTGACTACACCGCTCGCGTCTCGTGCGCGAGCGTTGCAAAATAAATGTAGACATTTATATTATATTATTGCACCCACACTGCTAGCGCACACCAACGAGTGTCTGCGTTGCCAAGGGCTAAAATAGAAGTCAGTTCTATTTGTGACGCAGATCGCGCTGCAAGTCCTGCCTCTCCCATCTCCTCATTGGTTTATAGAAGCAGGTACCCACGTGCCATCTCCTCATTGGTTATACCCACATGGGTGTTTGAAAGATGAACTGTGTTGTCGGTCATCGTGGTAAACTATGAAAGTTTAGATGCCAATCACCATATAAGTTCAAAGATGAAAAAGCCTGGAAGGAGGAGAGATGACTAGAAACGATTCGCTTGACCGTTTTATGTGTGGATTAATTGTCGGAGAAGAGGACTTTGTGCATTTCAGGTAAAATAACAACTCAATGTTTATATCCCAGGACAAATTAGCTAGCAACAGCAAGCTAGCTAAATACGGCAAATTAGCTAGCAAGTGCAAGCTAGCTAGCTAAATTGGCATAAATGTTTAATGCTTTTCTAATGGTTCCCAAATGAATGTAATTGGTTCAGAGTTTGCTTTGATATTTTAACCTGTGTGTCGCGGTCGCATTTGGTGTGGGGGGACAAAATACATGTATGCACAATGGCACACGATGGCGCACGCTCGCAACAGGTTTGGGTTCCGTGTAAGACAACCACATTCTCACCAAGCTCTAAGAAACATATAGTTCTCAGAACTTTGTGCTAGCTGAGCTAACTTAAAAATCGTATTTAATAAACATTATTTAGAATTCAAATAGACCATCTCAAATACAGATCATTTAAAATAACATTTTTATTTTCATATAATTACAAGCTACCATGTCATATGCAAATACAGTCGTATTTAACAAACATTATTTAGAATTCAAATAGGCCATCTCAAATACAGATAATTTAAAATAACATTTTTATTTTCATATAATTACAATCTACCATGTCATATGCAAATACAGTCGTATTTAACAAACATTATTTAGAATTCAAATAGGCCATCTCAAATACAGATAATTTAAAATAACATTTTTATTTTCATATAATTACAATCTACCATGTCATATGCAAATACAGGGCCTTCAGAAAGTGTTCATTCTCCTTGACTTTATTCACATGTTGGTACATTACAGCCCCATTCTAAAATGGAATACATAAATGCAAATCCTCATCAGTCTACACACAATACCCCATAATGACAAAGCAAAAACAGGTTTAGAAATGTTTGCATATTTCTTAAAAATGAACTGAAATACCTTATTTACATAAGTATTCAGACACTTGAGATGTTTCTACAACTTGGTTGGAGCCTGTAGTAAATTCAATTGATTGGACATGACTTGGAAAGACTCACACCTGTCTATATAAGGTCCCACAGTTGACAGTGCAGTCAGAGTAAAAACCAAGCCTTGAGGTCGAAGGAATTGTACGTAGAGCTCAGAGACAGGATTGTGTCGAGGCACAGATCTGGGGAAGGGTACCAACACATTTCTGCATCATTGAAGGTCCTCAAGAATACAGTGACCTCCATAATTCATAAATGGAAGAAGTTTGGAACCACCAAGACTCTTCCAAGAGCTGTCCGCCCGGCCAAACTGAGAAATCGGGGTAGAAGGGCCTTGGTCAGGGAGGTGACCAAGAACCCAATAGTCACTCTGACAGAGCTCCAGAGTTCCTCTGTGGAGATGGGAGAACCTTTTCTGCAGCACTCCACCAATCAGGCTTTTATGGTATAGTGGCCAGATGGAAGCCACTCCTCAATAAAAGGCACATGACAGACACCTTAGAGTTTGCCAAAAGGCACCAAAATGACTCTCAGACCATGTAAAACAAGTTTTTATTGCCTGATGAAAGCAAGATTGAACTCTTTGGCCTGAATGCCAAGCGTGACGTCTGGAGGGAACTAGACACCGCTCATCACCTGGCCAATACAATCCCTATGGTGAAGCATGGCGGTGGCAGCATCATGCTGTGGGGATGTTTTTCAGGGGCTAGGAGACTAGTCAGGATCGAGGGAAAGATGAACGGAGCAAAGTACAGGGAGATCCTTGATGAAAACCTACTCCAGGGCACTCAGGACCTCAGACTGGGGTGAATCTTCACCTTCCAACAGGACAAAAACCCTAAGCACACAGTCAAGACAACGTAGGAGTGGCTTCGGGACAAGTCTCTGAATGTCCTTGAGTGGCCCAGCCAGAGCCCGGACTTGAACCCGATCGAACATCTCTGGAGAGACCTTATAGCTGTGCAGCAACGCTCCCATCCAAAGTTGACAAGGTCTGCAGAGAAGAATGGGATAAACTCCCAAAATACAGGTGTACCAAGCTTGTAGTGTCCTACCCAAGAAGACTTGAGACTGTAATCGCTGCCAAAGGTGCTTCAACAAAGTACTGAGTCTGAATACTCATGTAAATGTTATATTTCAGTTTTTTATTTTGTAAAAATGTGCTCACAAATATTCAAACTTTGTCATTATGTGGTATTGCGTGGAGATTGATGAGGGAAAATAACTATTTAATCAATTTTACAATAAGAATGTAACGTAACAAAATGTGGAAAAATTCAAGGGGTCTGAATACTTTCCGTATGTCATGCTATAAAAGCCTACAGAAAATCTGTACTATTTTCACATAAATATTGATTCGAAAATAGATATCAGGCCTAAATTAGTTGAAATATTATAGACACATCTGAACAAGAAGATGCATTCAATACATTCATCATGTTCTAATGCGAACAGAGTGAGAGAGAGAGAGAGGGTAAAGAGAGCCCTGAGGCCAAGTGCTTTACCGAAGAATGAGCCAGTGTGTGTGTGTGTGTGTGTGTGTGTGTGTGTGTGTGTGTGTGTGTGTGTGTGTGTGTGCGCGTGGGTGTGCGTGCGTGTGAGCGTGTGTGTGTGTGATCGTGTGTGAGAGTGAGTGTGTGTGTGGTGGTGAGTTCTGAGTCTCAACATAAAGAAACAACCTTCTCTCCAGAGTCCACATTAGGGTTAGAGTAGCTCTCTCTAGCCTTATGATTTTCTACAATACCATTCTACATAATCTAGCTCTATGATATTTTACAAGAGGGTTTTCCAACGCTCTCTTCGTCTGGGGGCGCCCAAGCAGAGGGTTGGAAAACTCTGTTCTACAATACCATTCTACATCACCTAGCTCTAGGATCTTCTTCATTCTATACACACCTCTATGTGTTCTGTGTTCACACATGAAGTTCACACACACAGTTGTCAGTGTCTGTATCTGCTAAGAGACTGCACACCATCTAGTGGGGTATGTCTGGCAGGGCAGGGAGACAGTGCCTTAGTGACTAAAAGACAGAACTGTATTTTAACAACCCCACCACCTCCTGGACACAGAAGAGAGACAGACAGCACCCCCTCCTGGACACAGGAGAGAGAGAGACAGCACCACCTCCTGGACACAGTACAGCTGAGCGAGACAAAGTGGGGTTTCTGCGTAAGACACACACACACACACACACACACACACACAGGGTTAGATAGGTAATTGTTATTCTCCAGCCTGCTGCTAGAGGACTGAGAATAGAGAAGTAGACCTTTAAACTGTTTGGTATACTCAGTCAAAGTTAAATTTAGTAAAATAATTGGTTTGATTACTTTCATATACATATATATCAACTTTGGATTGTGAGCAGTTAGATCACACATTTCATCACACAGACTAACCCTACTACACTTTTATCCACTCTCCTACTGGACTACCACAGTATAGGCTACCATGGTACAGAATACCACAGCACAGACTACCATGGTACAGACTACCACGGTATAGACTACCATGGCACAGACTACCACAGTATAGACTACCATGGTACAGAATACCACAGCATAGACTACCATGGTACAGACTACCACAGTATAGACTACCATGGTACAGACTACCACAGTATAGACTACCACAGTATAGACTTCCACAGTATAGACTACCATGGTACAGACTACCATAGTATAGACTACCACAGTATAGACTTCCACAGTATAGACTACCATGGTACAGACTACCATAGTATATACTACCACAGTATAGACTTCAACAGTATAGACTACCATGGTACAGACTACCATAGTATAGACTACCACAGTACAGACTACCACAGTCTAGACTACCATGGTACAGACGACCACGGTATAGACTACCATGGTACAGACTACCACGGTATAGACTACCATGGTACAGACTACCACAGTATAGACTACCATGGTACAGAATACCACAGCACAGACTACCATGGTACAGACTACCACGGTATAGACTACCATGGTACAGACTACCACAGTATAGACTACCATAGTATAGACTACCACAGTATAGACTACCACAGTATAGACTACGATGGTACAGACTACCACAGTATAGACTACCATGGTACAGACTACCATAGTATAGACTACCATGGTACAGACTTCCACAGTATAGACTACCATGGTACAGACTACCATAGTATAGAGTACCATGGTACAGACTACCATAGTATAGACTACCACAGTACAGACTATCGTGTGGAAGCTGTGGTTGTTGTAAACGGAATCTCATCTATTTTTTGTCGCCTTATACAATACGTTGAATGGCGGATGAATATCTTTTTTGTGTTTTTGGTGAACAGTTTTCCCTGGGATTTTTACTCCTAAACACGCTCTGTTATAGCCACAGACATGATTTTACCAGTTTTAGAGACTTCAGAGTGTTTTCTATACACACATACTTATCATATGCATATACTATATTCCTGGCATGAGTAGCAGGACTTTGAAATGTTGCGCGATTTTTAACAAAAAGCTGCGAAAATTCACAGCATCCTTAACAGGTTTTAAAATGTAAAAATAACAACATTGGATGTTATAAGTCCACAGCCATGCTTAAGCTACATCAAGGGACCGACCACTTGAGGTTTGGAAAAATAGAAGAAGTGTAGATTTATGTACGTAGTTACCCTTTAATGCAAGTGTACAGCAGCAAGAGACCGTTTGGTTAGCGATGTTTATGTAGCGTTCATGTCATTGCAGAGATGGCTGCAAATAATCATGATATCACTCAGCCAGGTAGGCACAACTATGGGTAGCTGCAGCCCAATATGGTGACTGGAGTATGGGTAGCTGTAGGCAAATATGGTGACTGGAGAATGGGTAGCTGTCCCCAATATGGTGACTGGAGTATGGGTAGCTGTAGGCCAACATGGTGACTGGAGTGTGGGTAGCTGCAGCCCAATATGGTGACTGGAGTATGGGTAGCTGTCCCCAATATGGTGACTGGAGAATGGGTAGCTGTCCCCCAATATGGTGACTGGAGTATGGGTAGCTGTAGCCCAATATGGTGACTGGAGTATGGGTAGCTGCAGCCCAATATGGTGAATGGAGTATGGGTAGCAGTAGCCCAGTATGGTGACTGGAGTATGGGTAGCTGTAGCCCAATATGGTGACTGGAGTATGGGTAGCTGCAGGCCAATATGGTGACTGGAGTATGGGTAGCTGTAGGCAAATATGGTGACTGGAGTATGGGCAGCTGTCCTCCAGTATGGTGACTGGAGTATGGGTAGCTGCAGCCCAATATGGTGACTGCAGTATGGGTAGCTGTAGCCCAATATGGTGACTGGAGTATGGGTAGCTGTAGGCCAATATGGTGACTGGAGTATGGGTAGCTGTCCCCCAATATGGTGACTGGAGTATGGGTAGCTGTAGCCCCGTATGGTGACTGGAGTATGGGTAGCTGTGGCCCAATATGGGGATTGGAGTATGGGTAGCTGTCCCCCAGTATGGTGACTGGAGTATGGGTAGCTGTCCCCCAGTATGGTGACTGGAGTATGGGTATCTGTCCCCCAATATGGTGACTGGAGTATGGGTAGCTGTCCCCCAATATGGTGACTGGAGTATGGGTAGCTGTCCCCCAGTATGGTGACTGGAGTATGTGTAGCTGTCCCCCAGTATGGTGACTGGATTACGGGTAGCTGCAGCCCAATATGGTGACTGGAGTATGGGTAGCTGCAGGCCAATATGGTGACTGGAGTATGGGTAGCTGTCCCCCAGTATGGTGACTGGAGTATGGTTAGCTGTCCCCCAGTATGGTGACTGGAGTAAGGGTAGCTGTAGCCCAGTATGGTGAATGGAGTATGGGTAGCTGTCCCCCAATATGGTGACTGGAGTATGGGTAGCTTTCCCCCCAAATGGTGACTGGAGTATGGGTAGCTGTCCCCCAATATGGTGACTGGAGTATGGGTAGCTGCAGGCCAATATGGTGACTGGAGTATGGGTAGCTGTCTCCCAGTATGGTGACTGGATTACGGGTAGCTGCAGCCCAACATGGTGACTGGAGTATGGGTAGCTGCAGGCCAATATGGTGACCTGAGTATGGGTAGCTGTCCCCCAGTATGGTGACTGGAGTATGGGTAGCTGTCCCCCAGTATGGTGACTGGAGTATGGGTAGCTGTAGCCCAGTATGGTGAATGGAGTATGGGTAGCTGTCCCCCAATATGGTGACTGGAGTATGGGTAGCTGTCCCCCAAAATGGTGACTGGAGTATGGGTAGCTGTCCCCCAATATGGTGACTGGAGTATGTGAAGCTCTAGGCCAATATGGTGACTGGAGTATGGGTAGCTGCACCCCAATATGGTGACTGGAGTATGGGTAGCTGTAGCCCAGTATGGTGACTGGAGAATGGGTAGCTGTCCCCCAATATGGTGACTGGAGTATGGGTAGCTGTAGGCCAATATGGTGACTGGAGTATGGGTAGCTGCAGCCCAATATCGTGACTGGAGTATGGGTAGCTGTAGCCCAGTATGGTGACTGGAGTATGTGTAGCTGTAGACCAATATGGTGACTGGATTATGGGTAGCTGTAGCCCAATATGGTGACTGGAGTATGGGTAGCTGCAGCCCAATATGGTGACTGGAGTATGGGTAGCTGTAGCCCAATATGGTGAGTGGAGTATGGGTAGCTGTAGGCCAATATGGTGACTGGAGTATGGGTAGCTGTAGGCAAATATGGTGACTGGAGTATGGGTAGCTGCCGCCCAATATGGTGACTGGAGTATGGGTAGCTGTAGGCCAATATGGTGACTGGAGTATGGGTAGCTGTAGCCTAATATGGTGACTGGAGTATGGGTAGCTGTAGCCCCGTATGGTGACTGGAGTATGGGTAGCTGTAGCTGTAGCCCAGTATGGTGACTGGAGTATGTGTAGCTATAGACCAATACGGTGACTGGAGTATGGGTAGCTTTCCCCCAATATGGTGACTGGAGTATGGGTAGCTGCAGGCCAATATGGTGACTGGAGTATGCATAGTTGTAAGCCAATGTGGTGACTGGACTATGGGTAGCTGTAGGCCAATATGGGGATTGGAGTATGGGTAGCTGTCCCCCAGTATGGTGACTGGAGTATGGGTAGCTGTCCCCCAGTATGGTGACTGGAGTATGGGTATCTGTCCCCCAATATGGTGACTGGAGTATGGGTAGCTGTCCCCCAATATGGTGACTGGAGTATGGGTAGCTGTCCCCCAATATGGTGACTGGAGTATGTGTAGCTGTCCCCCAGTATGGTGACTGGATTACGGGTAGCTGCAGCCCAATATGGTGACTGGAGTATGGGTAGCTGCAGGCCAATATGGTGACTGGAGTATGGGTAGCTGTCCCCCAGTATGGTGACTGGAGTATGGTTAGCTGTCCCCCAGTATGGTGACTGGAGTAAGGGTAGCTGTAGCCCAGTATGGTGAATGGAGTATGGGTAGCTGTCCCCCAATATGGTGACTGGAGTATGGGTAGCTTTCCCCCCAAATGGTGACTGGAGTATGGGTAGCTGTCCCCCAATATGGTGACTGGAGTATGGGTAGCTGCAGGCCAATATGGTGACCTGAGTATGGGTAGCTGTCCCCCAGTATGGTGACTGG